>NC_081407.1:574251904-574551904 GCF_030272615.1 Cryptomeria japonica | reverse complement strand
GATTGTCTCTTTTGGTATTTTCATTTGTCTTACCAGTCTGATTGTTTAATGCTTAGGATAATAATCGGTATACTAAGGTTTCTTTAAAAGAGAAGAATTTAAGAACTACTAATTCACCCCCGCCCCTCTCAATGGTACATTGTGTTCAACAATTGGTATCAGAGCTTAGGTTCCTAGTTGTTTAAAACCCTTTGGTAGATTCTGGACTTTGAACACAATGACAAGAAATGAGTCTGATTCCTCAAAAGGCCCCATGTTTGATGGATCCAATTATGCTTTTTGGAATAGAAGAATGGAGACATATATTTCCTCCCTTGGTTTTGATGTATGGATATCTATCAAAAATGGGTAGTGTTGTCCCTAGTGTTCCTCCCACTAATCCTGATGCCAAGAAGGAGTATGAGATTAATGGAAAGGCCAAACATTCTTTATGAGTGGGTTGTCTGATAATGATTTTGCCAAGGTCATGCACTGTGCATCTGCCAAGGAGACTTGGGATAAAATGTCGAGGTTATTCAAAGGATATGAAAAATTCAAAGAGGCCAAGTTGCAAGCACTAAGGGGCCAACTTGAAGGCATCAAGATGAAGGATGATGAAAATATTGTAGACTACCTTCATCAATTTGATGAAATTATGAATACCATCAAAAGAATTGGGGAAGAAATTGCATATGAGATCCTTGTCAAGAAGGTACTTAGGTCCCTTACACCTAAATATGATAGAAAAGGTTTATGTCATAGAAGAAGCCAAGGATTTGAAGATCTTTTCAATGGATGAGCTATTTGGCTCACTAACAGCCTATTAAATAAGAACAATCAGTGATGCATCCTTAAGGAAAGAGGTAGCGTTCACAACCATCTAGAAGGGCAAAGAAGTAGTTTCTCATAAAGGATCCAGTGAAGACTCTAATGCGGAAGTAGAAAACTTTGTCAGAAAGATCAAAAGAGGATCCAAAAAGTATAAAGGAAAGATACCACTCAAATTTTTCAACTATAGTAAAGTTGGACACTTTGCTACAAAATATCCTTATAATGAAACTGGTAGAGATGAGTCAAGAGGGTTCAGCAGATCTACTAGCAAAGATAAAGAAATAAATGTCTACCGGCAAGGAAGAAGAGGCTACCAGAATCATAACAGCCTCTATACTATTAAGGATGATGCCACAGATGAAGAAAGTGCATCAAAAGATGACTACCATGAGAATGACAGAAAAGTTAATCTCTTTATGGTACTTGATGAATCGTTCAGTGTGGATGAGGAAGAAAAGGATATTGAGACTGAAGTGGATTTAGACGGAGAGCTTATAAGTGCTCTTGAAAACCTGCATAAAATAAGAAGAGAACTCAAGAAGTTCAAGTTTGTTGCAGTAGATGAACAAGGACTCTTGAAACAATCCTTGGATGAGTCCAGTCAAGTTATATCTGACTTGAAACTATAGCTAGAAGAAACCAAGAGAATATATGAAGTTACATCCTCTAATCTAATGAAGAAGGAAAATGAGCATCGTGATCTGGAAGCAGAAATAGTGAAGCTCGAAAAGGAACTTGAAGAAAGTAAGGAAGAAATAAAAGTAAGAAGCAAATATGAAGGCATCACTGAATCCTTAGATAAGATGTTGAGAAAACAGAGGCAATCCAAAGATACAAGTGGCTTAGGTTTTGAACAAGGTCAAAGTTTAAATAGCAAAGACACATCCAGTAAGGATATGCAATTCACCTCTTCAAATGAAGGTGAAGAGAAGAAGACATTCACTATAAGCAAGGATACTGGTAAGAAGACATATGCAAATGTTGTTAAAAATCGCCACACAAACCGGTATACACAAGCAATGAACCATAGGCCACACTCATTCTATTGACATGTAGATCCAAGGACAAATGCAAGAGTTAACCATGAAGGATTCACCAGAGTCAACAACATGAAGGGAAGATGCCCTATGAGGCAGTCAATTGTAGGACCAAGGCAACCTAACTAGTATGTTTCAAAATTTTATGGTTATTGTTACTGGTGTCACAAATTTGGGCATAGAATAGTTGGCTATAGATTAACTAATAAGCCCTCTATGAGTTATGAAAGTAGAAACCCTTTTAATGCACTTTGGGATATGAGCGTTGTCTATTATCAGTGCAATGGATATGGTCATAGGATTTTTGATTGTAGGAAGAATAAACCAATGCCCTATAATAATTTTAAGGATTCATCTTTAAATGAAAATGTGAAATGCTATAACTGTCAAGAGTTTGGACATATACCAAAATTTTGTAAAAATAGAAAGATCAAACAGAAGAAAATAAATCCTGATAAAAAACTAGTAGTTGAACCAGAGCACAAAATAGAAGCTGACAAGAAGAAGGAAACCAAACCGATATGGATTGAGAAGGAAAAAGAAAAGGCATTGTAGACACCTAAAATTGTCATGTCTAATTAAATAAATATTTTATTTATTTAATTATCTAAGCCTAATTCTTCTATTAATTAAATAAATATTTATTTATTTAATTAATTCATTTATCCTCTTCTAGCCTTATTTCTCATTTAAATAAATACATTTATTTATTTAAATTATCATTTTCCTAAATTAAATAAATATTTATTTATTTAATTGATCTCATTTCTTCTATTAATTAAATAAATCTTTATTTATTTAATTAATTCATTAGCCTTTTCTACCCATGACACATGTCACTCATCTCTTAATTCATACACTACCTACCCCTTTCATTATTTTGGTATTTCTTTTACCTACCCTCTAATCATAGCCGACCTCCTTTTACACCTCTCAATCTTATCCCTCCATTTCATATTGTGTCTTCTATTTAAGGAGATGCTTCCTTCATTATCAACCCTAATCAAGCATTCTAATGACCTAATGATCATTTTGACTACACTACGATCCTACTTGCAACCACATTCCGTTCTTTGTTGAGCTCTTGTGCATATAAAATCTGAGAGCAAATATATATCAAGCAAGATCAATGGAGATAGGAAGAATGGAGATCAAAACCCTATTGGACATGTGATGGTATAATCTTTGTGATTTCATGTGATTTGCATTGTCTTAGGTAATCTTCATATGTTATGGTGGATCTTTGTTGATTGTTAGGCTAGGGTTTTGTGGTTGGATTCATTTAGCCTTTCAATATTGTTATTATTGTTATCCATTTTCACCATACACATTTTGGCACGCCCGGTGGGACTGCTTGTCCCTTTGCATTTAACCTCCTTGTTGCAAATCTTGTGTTTTGAAGTTGCAGATCGGACATTTTCGGCAGCATTTTTGGTATTTTCGCGTCTGCGCACCTTCGGATCGCGTTTTTGATTCTCAGGCACCTCTGTGACAACTTTATCCACGTCTGTGTTTCGTCAGTATTTCGTTTTGCAGGTTCTGGGATAGGCGCGTCTGTGTCTTTTCTATCTGCGTCTGTGTTACAGAAGTGCGTCTGTGTCGCATTCACCCGCGTCTGTGTCGGAAAGGAGCGTCTGTGATTTTTAGGAGTGTCTGTGCATAACAGAACCGCGTCTGCGTTATACAAACACGTCTGTGTTGAGGGTAACAGCGTCTGTGTATTTATTGTTTCGGAATTTTGAAATTTTTCGTTGATTCAATTTTCGGAATTTGTACTTAGGGTTTCAGACCTGGTTTATTTTTTGGACTAACACTTTCAGATCTAGCTAACAAAATTGGTGCAGCTTGTCTTGGAAGCAAAATCGTTTGGTTGAAGGCCCCTATTTTCACAAAGTCTTTTGGGTTTTAAAATTTACCTAACTTGTGTGCTTGCAGGAAGGGGTGATTATTTCAAAAAACCAAAACTACTAACAACTCTTTGTTGCAGGTCCTTGGATAGGGTTTTGGATTTTTATTATGTGCCTTGTTTTCATAGACCAGCAAACACTTCCATTGGTGCACTAAAATTGAATCATTGTCTTTTGTGTCTTGAGCAATAGGCTCTTTTTGTTTAATCTTTAGAGGGCCTGTCTTCCCGTGTGGTCATTAGGACTACTAATGAGAAGAGAACGACCCAAGTGGTAGCGAGGAAAACCCACCTCATCCGAACCACTATAATCAAATGTATTCATGGTGAAAACTATGGATAACGTGTGCTGATTAGTTCATACCGACACTATGTCTCCCCATAAACTCGTTTGATCAAATTTATTTGATCATTTGTAGGGCGTAACCCCTACCGGCTGGGAGCCTTCTATATTTACAGAGCTGAAAGTGCCGCATGTATGGCCACACGAGCGGATGCCCTTACTAGCACCATTTTGTTTTAGAGGCCCAAATCCTTCTAGTTGTTGGGGCAGGAGGTCGGACCTCTGGTAGCGGCCCACACACATACGGTTCTTGGTAGAGATACAAAGTTCGCCATGGGGAGTTTTCATGGGGACTGATGCTTGGCTGACCCAAGAAGTGAGTGCCGAGGGTGGAGCCAGTGAGGTCAAGCATCTAAGTATCCACTCTGAATAGCGTAGCCTCGGGGGTAAAACCCCATGTGGGATCAACAACTATTGTCTTGGCCAGCCATAAGAATTGTGCTTGACTTATGTTAAACATTCAAACAATCAAGACCAAACAACAAAACATTGTGTCTTTTCTGTCTTCAAGTGTATGCAAAACATTTTTACATCAAACAACACACTTTTCTTGGAGTCATTTTGGAGTCTAAACTCTAGCAAACATTGAGTCCTCATCAACACTGTGTCCTCTTGTCACGAAAAATAGTCAAACAGTCAGATTTGGTCACAACAAAACAACTTCACAGATTGGAAAAAATTGCACAAAGTTTACAGAAACGCGTCTATGTCTGTTTTAACCGCGTCTGTGTTGTCTAGGCGCGTCTGTGAAGTGCAGAATAGCGTTTGTATTTATAATAGCGTCTGTGTTGAATAGAAACACATCTGGGTCAGATAATCATGTCTGTGCAGTATACAGTCGCGTCTGTGTCCAGGATTACAAAAAAAATTTCAGTCCAGCGAACATAAACAAGAAAAATCTCATAAGCACGTCTGTAAAGGGCAGAGTAGCATCTGGGTCAGGAAATAACGTCTGTGCAGTATACAGGCGTGTCTATGTTCAAAATTGCAAGAAAATTTCAGAGTCCAACAAACACAAGAAATCAGTTTCGGAATACTTGAGCTTCCTAGGTTGTTTCTTCAGGTTTCATCTAGCATTCAACCTATTTTTTGGGTCTCACATAGTCCATCATTGCTTCACATCTCATTTTACATTCACACTTGTTTAAACTTGAGTCAAAAGGTCACTTGCTTGTCCTCATCATACTTTGTCAACACACTACTTACAACAACACTTTGCTAAGTGGTCCCTCATCAAGGTTTCTTACCTTTGGGTCTCATTTGGTTTTACTTAGAGTCAAGGTCAACTTACCTCATCAAGAGAAACTATCCTCTCTTTGGAAGTCACACCTACTCTACTACATACATACTTGGTCTTACACTTTGGACATTACAAGTACACTTCAGACTCATTTACATTCCATTCAACTCTTGGTCTTCCATACTCTTTCCATTTTTCATCTAGTCTCTCACATCTTGGTCAATACCTAGTTCATGGTTGAAACCCGTCTTCAAAAATCTAGGAGAGAAACTAAAGAGGCTCAAGAGTCCGCAAACATGAGTTCTTATGAGTATGACAATGAGATCTTTTTCAATTCTGATCATACTACATTACGAGACATGGATGTCTATAGAAACATTCCAAATGTTGAGAACATGGACACTCTAAACAACAATGCTACACACAATGACAATGTGGACAACTTTTCAGTACATTCAGCAGATGTGGAAGAATCCATTATGAATCCACATTTCAATCGATTGGTTGAGAAAATAATGAGGAGAGATAGACAATACTTCTTACACATGATGGCACAAAGTGGAGCCAAGATACCTCATGATTTTGACATGTCTCAAATAATGGAACATAGACCTTTGCAACAACCTCACTCCAATATGGATCAAAGGAGACCTAATAGTGGAGGAAATAGAGGACCACACATGGTACCTGAATCACCATCAGCTTTGCTTCAAAAACCAGAGGTCCCACATACACATGGTCAAACATATGATACTCACCTTTGCAGACCATTATGGAAGTCTTATGGAGAAAAATATGCTCAATCACATATCAATGCTAAGGATCAACCACCAAAGCAATGGGATATTCCAAGGCATGCTCAAAATTTGGACACAAGGAAACCTCATGTCAAATTTGGGGGCAATACAATAGAACATGACATGCCTGTAGAGTATGGTATACATGCACAAAATAGATATGGTGTTCCTCAACATGAATCTATACCAAGTGGTCCATATATGCAACATCATTATAGACCTCCTCCATATGAACATGTGTATGATCAATATCATCCATATACGCAACATGTACCTCCTCCAATGGGTACCTCAAACATAGGATATGGTCCAAGAAGTCGATCTCCACCTAAGAGCAATTTGGAGCAACAAATCAGGGACTTACAAAAGAAAATGGAGGACATAAATACACCAAAGCCAACTTACACAATGAGAGACATATGTCCTTATCCATTTGACAAGAGCATTCCAATGCCTCCTTTTCCTACACATTTTGTGACGCCTAAATTTGACAAATATAGAGGAAAAGGGGATCCTAAGGCACACATAAGACAATTTTTCACAGCTTGCATTGAGGTAGCAGTAGAAGAGACATATTTGATGAGATTATTCCCACAAAGCTTAGGTGATCAAGCTATGGAATGGTTCTCCCAACTTCCACCTGGTATTAAGTCATGGGGTGACTTAGCAGAGGCATTTATTCAACATTTCTCCTATAACATAGAGATAGACATATCAGTCACTACTTTGTGCAATACCAAGCAAAAAGAGGGAGAATCTTTTGCATCATTTTTACAAAGATGGAGAAATCTAGCCAGCAGATGCTCTTGTGAAATTCCACAAAAACAAATGGTAGAGATGTTCACACAAAACGTTAACAAGGACATTGGCTATGATCTAAGGAAAGCTTGTTTGTCCACCTTTAAGGATGTTATTGAAAAGGGCTTAGCAATAGAAAAGGTCCTAATTGAGCAAGGAGTCATTAAGATATTCAAGGAAAACAAAGATGACTTTAAAGGAAAAGACAAGCCAAGATTTTGGAATAAAAACAAGAACACAGTCAATGATGGTGTTGTTGATGCCAACACAGTGCGACCCAAATTCGTCTTTTCAGGATCAAGTTCTACAAACAATCAAGTGAATACTCAAACAACTTCCAGATCACGAAGGAAGTACACCCCATTGGGAGAACCACTTGAGTCAGTTTTTAAGAAGCTAGTGGCAAACAAGGTAATCACAGTTCCAGATTTTCCTTCATATGAACCAAAGGTTAAACCAAATTGGTGGAATGATGATGAATATTGTGAATTTCATAAGAGCAAGGGTCATAAGACAGGAAATTGTCATCGATTGAAGAACATCATACAAGATCTCATTGATAGAGGTGACATTGAGATTGAGGGACATTCATCTAATCAAGAACATGAGATGTTTAAGGAACCATTCCCAAAGCATGACAAAGGAAAAGCCCAAGTCACAGATGATCAGGCCAACTATACTAGAGCACCTTACAACTATGATTCAACTATCAATCACATCTCGATGGACAATCATATCTCTACTATTACCATCAAGAACAAAAACCCTGAGAATCCTCCTCAGCGACCCAAGATTGTCCTAAAAGGTGTTGGATCTTCTTCCGAACCTACCTCTGAATGTCACGTTACAACTCATCGAGGTAAAATTACTTTGCAAGGTGCTCCAACTAAAAACACCACTTCTTCATCTACTAAACCTGAGTATGACCTTGTAGAACAATTAGGGAAGACACCCGCGCTCATCTCCATCCTTGAGCTCTTACGCATATCCCCCGCTCATAAAGCTATTCTTGACAAAATCTTGAGAGACACCATCGTTCCTACTGATCTGAACGTGGACCAGTTTCAAGCCATGGTGGGATACCTTTCCATTCCACATTCCCTTACATTCACAGAAGCTGATGACGCCTCCGTAAGTCAGCCACATAATGCACCATTACACATTGAAGCCTTCATACACAAACATCGAATAAAATGGGTCCTGATAGATGGAGGAGCAGGTCTAAACATTTGTACATTGAGCACAATTAAACAATTGGGATATTCCGATAAAGCTATGAATTCAAAAAATCAAATCACCATCAAGGCATACGATGATGAAGAACGCTCATCTAAGGGCACGATCACCTTACCTCTAAGAATTGGGCCAGTTACAAAGGATGTAGTTTGTCAAGTCCTGGATTTAGATCTCACTTATAATATATTGCTAGGATGTCCTTGGATTCATGAAATGAGGGCAGTCCCATCGACATATCACCAATGCATTAAATTTCCTCACAATGGAGTCGAGGTAACAGTTAATGGCAATCCTAATCCATTCATATATTGCAATAACTTGAGATCACATACTGAGACCATCATTCCCAGTAATCGTGAAGCTGTTTCTTCTTCAGCATACATTGATCCTGAGTCATTAAAACCTTTGACATCAAAACAAGGTGAACTTAAAGGCAAATTTCAGGACAAAGGCATGGGAGAATACACTTTAAATCAGACCATGTATTTACGACAAGTCATGAACTCTCCAAAAGAATATGGAAGGCCACATCCTAACAAGCAAACATTCATCATGACGCTCAAATGGGACCCTACTACCTTTCAAAGATGGGGCGAACTGGAAGGGGAAGGTTTATACAAAATGCTCTACAAAGACATTGAAGATGACACACAAGATCAGATCAATATACCCTGTGAGAAATATGGCAAAGGCTTCAATATTTTGCAAAAATTTGGGTATGATGGAAAAAGGCCTCTTGGGTTACGCAAAGAAGGCGTCATGGAGCCCTTACAACCTGAATTGACTATAAAAAGGGAACGCTCGAAGGGACTTGGTTTTCTGACTTCCAAGATCCACACTAAAAGGACAGAAGAGGCATCACAAATCAAAATTGCCAAAATTCAACAAGAGGATCGCTATTCCACAGACTCTAACGAATGGGAATGGGGTTCAGACAAATCCTCCAGTGACTATGAGCTCACCGAGACATTCAGAGAGCCAGATGAACCCACAGAAGAGGAGGAGTTTTATAACAAATTCGGAGTTGGTCAAGAAACAACCCATGAGGAGTCTACACAGTCCTTGTCTCAAGGTTCTAGGTTGAAATCACATAGGATGAGAACACCTGTTCCGGAATGCGCTACCAGTAATGATAGTTTGGACTCGCTCGTGATCGAGACTGATGAGGAGAGTGCCATCGATGACCTCGATAATTACCTTGACATACCCGAATATAACCACATCTTCACTCTTAGCCCCGCTAACTTTGAAGACATTAACGGCCTTCCCCTCATTCATCACCAACTCATTGACTGGGATAATGAAGGACCTACACAGTTAGATACATTCCAAAACGATGAAGCTTTTATTGATTATCTAGGCATATGAAATGATCTTCCCCCTGGAGACCACAAAGCGGGATACACCATAGAACTCAATAGCGTGGCATATTTTGGTGAGGGTGTCGGACCTTCCAATCGCAAAAATGTGAAAATAAGGGCAAATCAAGGGTCTTATGGCGAAAACCACACTGTGGCGCTATCTGATTCCAAAAAAGTAAAAAGAAAGGACGTATCTGAGGGTGAAAATCTCTCTAAGGCACCCAAAGATGGAAGGCTCGACATTCTCCCATCATCATATGAGGAAAAATCATCCATGTTGGTAGAAGAAACTATCAAAACAAACATCGGTACAGAAGAGGTTCCGCACAACATATTCCTAGCTCAATCACTGACAGAGTCTGAAAGGTCAAAATTCATAAGTTTCTTCAAAGAGCGACAAATCAACTTCGCCTGGTCATACGCTGATATGCCTAGACTAGATCCGGATTTGGTAATGCATCATCTGACAGTCAAACCTGGGGCAAAACCAATAAAACAGAAATTAAGAAAAATGCATCCACAAGTGGCATTACTAGTCAAAGCAGAGCTGGAGAAGTTATTGGATGTCAGATTCATACGCCCAATTGATTATCCTGAATGGATCTCCAATTTAGTACCTGTCAGTAAACCAGATTGTAGCATCAGAATTTGCACAGATTTCAGAGACATCAACAAAGCTTGTCCAAAGGATGACTTCCCATTACCAAACATTGACTTGATTGTTGATCTTACAGCAGGTCATGAAATGCTATCATTAATGGATGGATTCTCTGGCTACAATCAGATTAGAATCGCACCCGAGGATCAACACAAAACATCATTTACTTTTCCGTGGGGAACTTTCTGCTGGAACGTCATGCCCTTTGGGCTGAAAAATGCAGGTGCTACATATCAAAGAGCAATGACCACTATCTTTCATGATCTCATGCACATAACTGTGGAAGATTATGTTGACGATCTCTTGGGTAAATTAGTAGACAGAAATACACATCTGGACATACTGTCAGTCGTCTTTGATCGGTTGGAAAAATACAAAGTAAAATTAAATCCCAAGAAATGTGTCTTTGGAGTAACCTCCGGGAAGCTCCTAGGATTCATTGTGTCCAAAAGAGGAATCGAAGCCGATCTAGCAAAAGTCAAGGCTATCTTGGACATGTCGCCACCCAGAAATATCAGTCAACTTCGATCCTTACAAGGAAGACTCCAGTCCATTCGAAGATTCATAGCACAACTGGCAGATAAGTGCAATCCTTTTCAACACCTGCTACATAAAAATATCAAATGTCAATGGGACGATAACTGTCAACAAGCTTTTCAGACACTCAAAGATTATCTTTTGAATCTGCCAGTTTTGATGCCACCAGTTCCAGATCAACCTTTGCTACTATACATATCAGCTACTCCAACAGCACTGGGGGCACTCCTAGCACAACAAATTGCTGACGGCAAGGAAAAAGCAGTGCCAAAATGTGTATGGTGAAAATGGATAACAATAATAACAATATTGAAAGGCTAAATGAATCCAACCACAAAACCCTAGCCTAACAATCAACAAAGATCCACCATAACATATGAAGATTACCTAAGACAATGCAAATCACATGAAATCACAAAGATTATACCATCACATGTCCAATAGGGTTTTGATCTCCATTCTTCCTATCTCCATTGATCTTGCTTGATATATATTTGCTCTCAGATTTTATATGCACAAGAGCTCAACAAAGAATGGAATGTGGTTGCAAGTAGGATCGTAGTGTAGTCAAAATGATCATTAGGTCATTAGAATGCTTGATTAGGGTTGATAATGAAGGAAGCATCTCCTTAAATAGAAGACACAATATGAAATGGAGGGATAAGATTGAGAGGTGTAAAAGGAGGTCGGCTATGATTAGAGGGTAGGTAAAAGAAATACCAAAATAATGAAAGGGGTAGGTAGTGTATGAATTAAGAGATGAGTGACATGTGTCATGGGTAGAAAAGGCTAATGAATTAATTAAATAAATAAAGATTTATTTAATTAATAGAAGAAATGAGATCAATTAAATAAATAAATATTTATTTAATTTAGGAAAATGATAATTTAAATAAATAAATGTATTTATTTAAATGAGAAATAAGGCTAGAAGAGGATAAATGAATTAATTAAATAAATAAATATTTATTTAATTAATAGAAGAATTAGGCTTAGATAATTAAATAAATAAAATATTTATTTAATTAGACATGACAATTTTAGGTGTCTACAGTAACAAAACTATCCTAACATGTTATACTAGTATAAGATGATTATTATATGATAATACAAATGCCTATTTAAGATGCTATGAAGATTATCAAAGAGAGGCTAAATGTTTGATTAAAATGAATTATATTAGATGCTTGGTAGAATGTCTATAAGTTTGATACTAAAGACTTGGATATGAAAATGGAGGAGTGAGGGCTCTATTTATAGGAAAAACGGGGCAATGAAGGGTCAAGATTGGATAATTTTAACAAGGGCCAAGATTGAAAGTTATCAATCCATGTTTATAATTCTCACCAATGAAATGGTAACAATTGTCAACATAAGACTGCTTGAGAGGAGATTTAAGAAGCATTAAATGCTTGAGAAGACCTCATGGTTAGATTAGGGGGTAAGAGTTAAGGTTAGGTTAAGGTTATCCATTGGACAAAGCTTTTACCCAAAGGATAAACTCTTGTGCAAGGGTTAAAGGAATAACCATGGTCAAAGAAATGAATGCTTGATGAGAGCGTGGGTTGAGTTAGAGAGAAAGTCTCTAATCATGCAAGAGGGTTGAGTTAACCATTAATGGTTTCAAAGACTTTCAAGGTTAACTTGTTGAAGACATAAAGCCTTTAATGGTTTTCAAAGACTTTGAGGGTTTGAGAAGTGACTTCCCTTTGTTTAGGGATGTGACAATATTTAGGGGATAGGTTAGGCTAATTTAGAATTGATTAGAAGAATCTAGAAGGGGGTTTAGAGTTGCAAGTGGGAGATGTAGGAGAATGCAAGTGGATGGAGGGTAAATTTAATTAAAATAAATTACTTTATTTCAATTAAAATAGATGCAACTTGCATAAATACAAGTGGGGGATTTAAATAAATTAATTAAATTTATTTATTTGTAATGAACAATTTAATTAAATGTAAATTTAATTAAAAAAGGGGAGAAAGGGGAACTAATTAAATAAAGTGATTTATTTAATTAAAGGCTATGAGAGACTTAGGTGAATTTAATTAAATAAATTAAATAACTTATTTAATCAAATAGATGAATGTGAATGATTTAATTAAATCAAATTTAATTAAATAGAGGAATGAGAGTAAAATGAATATTAAATATTCACTTAAGAAAGTGGTCATTTTTATACATCTACATTTTGCCCCTCTTTGAAGTGCCGTGTGTGCACATGTTGATTCAAAGAAAATTGTCGAATGTGATGTTTGTGTCGAGATGTTGATATGATGATGTCATGCCCCAAATTTGATGAACGATATTGATGATGCCCCCTCGGGAGATGAATCAAGTATTTTTAAAATTTTGGTGATTTAATAATCGTTTTTGAATTGATTGCATTTTTAAATTTTGATTGTGTTGAATGCAGAGTTTATTGATTCATCTCCCGAAAAAATGATGTTGGATGGGGTTAAAAGTGAGAAAATGAGCAAAATACATGCCCTACCTACTAACCCGAGTTGACTTTTACCCTATAAAAGGTAAAAAGTGATTTCATTTGGATTATTTGCACCTTTTCACTTCTTGTGAGAGTGACATGTGGAGAGTGACAAAAATGACGGTTCACTATGCTTCTCACCATTTCAAGCGCGTTCGCCGATACCGGAGGCCCACCACATATGGTCCACCTGTAAGTTATCTTAATTTTGCCCTGTTTGTTTTTTGTTTTGTCGATTTTGGTCACGTTTTTAATTTTTTGCTTTGAATTTTTGCGGTTTAGCGCATAGGAATCCTTTAATAGCACATACGATACAAACTTTAGCACATAGGGTTGTTTAGCTAGGGTAGCGTCTAGGAGTCATCTTGTAGTGCATCGTAGGTTTAGGGTAGCACATAGGGATAACAGGTTTGCGCATGTGGGGAACAGGGTAGTGTGTAGGGTTAACCTAGCGCATAGGGTTTTTAGGTTAGCGCGAGGGGTGATTTGAGTAGCGCATAGGGTTAACCTAGTGCATAGAGTAAAGGTCTTAGCGCGTAGCCGAGTTTAGCTAGCCCATAGGTGGCAGCCTAGCGCGTGGGAGGGTTATCTTAGCGCGTGAGCAGAAAAATAGCTAGAAAGGTGTGGGAAGATGGTGTTGCGAGGGGAAAATAGATGAGGGAGATGATTTAGGGGTGAATAGGTGCTTGTTGAGTTGTGTCAAGGTCGTGTCTGCTATCCAAATGTCAGATTTTGTTGCTTTGATATGGATTGCTAGATTTGAGTGTTTGTTTTTTATGAGGATCCTAATTTTCTTTCAATTTGGATCTTTGTGTTTTGCCTTGCAATTGAATTTGATGTCCGATATGAGTTCCAATTCTTGATTTTCGATATAGCTCCTGATATGATTTTCACGATATGGATTTGTGAGTTGCTTGCATTATGGGTCTTTGATTTGATTTCTCGATATGGTGCTTGCGTTATGGGTCTTTGATTTGATTTCTCGATATGGTGCTTACGTTATGGGTCCTTGATTTGATTTCTCGATATGGGATTGATTTCGCTATGGATCTTGATTTTTGATATAGAACTTGATTTAATGCTTCGTTGTTTCAAGTTGATTTTGTGATTGGGTATATCAGATAGATGTGGGAACTGATGTTGGACATTTGTTGTTTTGCACACACAGCTTGGCATACTTCAGAAGCAAGAGTGATTTCTGAGACCATGGTCCTTGATTCCACATTTGACACAGGTGGATAGAGATGTTATTGAGAGGTGTGGTCTATCCTCTTTGTTGGACATGCCTCAGTATATCATTAACCGGGGTTTGCTGAAAGCTTTGGCAGAGAGGTGGCACAGTGACATGAACACCTTTCATTTGGCTATGGGTGAGGTAATAGTCACTCCAGAGGACTGTTATCGGATTCTGTGGATTCTAGTGATTGGGACATTATTTCCATATGAGCAGATAGAGGAGGATGAGACAGAGGCTCTTCACTGGATATTCCATGATGATCAAATTTGCGGATATGAGATTCCTTGGCAGGATTTCATAGATTTTGATTATGCTCCATTATCATCTATACTGGCAGGTTTTGTAGGTGGATTCTTGTGTCCCGACCGTAGATTGAAGGGATTGGCAGTGGTTGGGGATTGGTGTTGGAGGACATGGTGACATAGGGATGCAGGTTCGCTTGGGGATCCTGTATGTTAGCACACCTATACAGGGAGTTGCACCAAGTAGTGTATCTGGGATACACAAGTTTATCAGTTGGGGTCACATTACTACAAGTGTGGGCTTGGGAGCACATTCCTACAGCAAGGCCACTTGCAGATAGGGATAGGTCGATTGGTCGAGCTTATGCATATGGGTATACAGGAATAGTTATCCAGTGAAAGCTGAGCAAACTAGAGCATTGGAGGAAGGTGTTGGATGATATTGATACGGTCATCTGGAGACCGTATATGGACTGCAAGGTATGGGCTAAGGATGGGCTAGAGATTCCCTATGTTTACATGTCGAGATACATAATTGGGCAGACACCTTTTATCATTGCGAGGGTCTTGCATAGCTGAGTTTAGCGATAGTATGGTCGACAACAGGGTAACCGCAGGGAGCATGCTTATATGCTCACCGGAGACAGGATGTGCTAGAGTGGGGTCTGATTATTGATAGTGCAGCGGTTGGGAAGGAGTACATGCATTTGGCTGGACAAATATGGGATTACAAGTTCAGAGTGGTGGATGTTGGGATGACGAAGGAGTTTGTAGCATTCTTCATGGCACGGATATCAGATCCGATAGAGATGATTCCTCCCTTTGACAATGATGAGGATGAGAAGCTAGAGAGGCTAGTGAGACGGAGAGAGGAGATGGAGGAGGGATATGGGGATGATGGAGGAGATGACAGGGGAGATGGGAGGGGAGGTGGTAGAGGTAGACTGGGAGATAGAGGAGGAGATGGAGGAGATAGAGGGAGGAGTGGAGGAGGGGATGGAGGGAGGAGAGGAGATGGGGGGAAGAGAGTAGATAGAGGGGGAGATGGGAGGGGAGATGGAGGAGAGGGGGGGACAATTGGATTAGTCAAACGACTAGGTGGTGATGGAGGTAGGGGAGGTTTGGTTCTTGGAGCTAGCGAGGTTGGCAGAGCAGGCAAGGTGTTAGAAGTTGTGGGTGGCATAGAGGAGTTTAGGCGGCCGACCCAGCGGAAGAGATCAGATGTTTTACCTCCACTGGGGCCTAGGATAGGGATAGGCAGCATTACCACCCAAGTACCAGTGCAGATCAGGGTACCATCGCATGGACAAGATTCACAAATTTGAACACTGCATGTGACAGTCTAGGAGTTGTAGGCACAAGTACTAGCTCAGCAGCGTCAGATTATGCAGATTATCGCAGAGCGAGATACGGTGATAGAGCGCCTAGGTCAAGTAGAGGAGCTTGTAGACAGACTGCAAAGAGAAATAGTTAGTGCCCCTATGAGAGACATACTGAGGGAGATATGGTACACTAACATGGCAGTTGAGTACTATAGGTGGTTGTATGAGGATCTAGTCCCTAGAGAGCAGAGGGATCCTAGTTTTACTTCTAGTCGATCAGCTCGGAGTCAGTCGGGGACCGAGAGCAGAGGTACTACAGGGCCTTCTCGACGTGATCCACTCGAAGATCCAGCAGTTGGGACATCTATCATGAGACTATCAGTCTCAGGAGATAATCATACCTGAGAGACTTGTCTTTGTTTGTATTTTGATCTTTGTGTTGTATTTTGACAGACATGACATCCTTTGTATATTTTGACCATTTTTGAGATATATATATGACATCGATTTTCTGATCCACATGTGATGTGTTTATGGATGATGATTTATGCATTGATATGATGTTTCTATGATGATGATGTGATGCTTGTATAAATGCTTTTGATTTGATATTGATTGATATGATTGATGATGAAGATGCAATGATATAATGATAGGTTTTTGTGATGACCTATTTGATTTGTGAGATGTATCTTGAAAATGAGATGTATGATAATGATATGATGTGAGATGTATCTTGAAAATGAGATGTATGATAATGATATGATGTGAGATATATCTTGAAAATGAGATGTATGATAAGGATAATGATGTGAGATGTATCTTGAAAATCAGATGTATGATAATGATATGATGTGAGATGTATCTTGAAAATGAGATGTATGATAGTGATATGTTGTGAGATGTACCTTGAAAATGAGATGTATGATAATGATATGCTGTGAGATGTATCTTGAAAATGAGATGTATGATAATGATATGTTGTGAGATGTATCTTGAAAAGGAGATGTATGATAATGATATGATGTGAGATGTATCTTGAAAATGAGATGTATGATAATTATATGCTGTGAGATATATCTTGAAAATGAGATGTATGATAATAATATGTTGTGAGATGTATCTTGAAAATGAGATGTATGATAATGATATGTTGTGAGATGTATCTTAAAAATGAGATGTATGATAATGATATGCAACTAATGCAAGTTTAAAATGATATGCAACTAATGAAAGTTTAAAATGATATGCAACTAATGCAACTTTAAAATGATATGCAACTAATGCAAGTTTAAAATGATATGCAACTAATTGATCACCCTCTTTTTCTTGTTGGCATTCCCTTATAGTCACATGTTTTTGCTTTGTTTTTGTTTATCATCATTGAGCGTTTGAAATGTTGGAAGTTTATGCAAGCATAATGGTATAATTGAACCATAATGACCTAAGTAAAACTTACATGATTTTTGATATTGCAAGATGGCACAAGCGTCGAGGTATAATTAAACCAAGATGACCTGAGTGTTGCTTGTGTATAAACAGATAAGATTGAACTATTTGTATGCGCAAAGTGGGAAAATGTCTTCAATGATATGTTTTGAATCACATCTCAAGACAAGATTTGCACAATACAAGTGATCGCCTCACGGATAGAAAGCCAAAAAATTATCAGAGTCTCCGACCACTTCCTCTAGCTCGATGCATCGTTGAGAAAATTGAGGAGATCCAATAATTCAAAAAGTTCCAATGCAAAATAGTAAAAAATTCATGCGAGATGTAAACAAATTATATTTCAGAAAATCATCCATCATGTGTGTTGAAGTTGTTGATTGGGTCAGTGTTTTGTTTTCTCGGCTGTTGAGTTTTGGCTTGACAGGATTTGTTTGGCATGTTGCAATTCTTGCTTGCTTGAAGTCAGATGAATGTTGCCCCTAGTTATAGATACCAATCGATGTGGATATGTACAATGATAACCAAGCCATGGTGGGATGTAATGAACTGATCTTTAGATAAGCAAGGACAATGAATCCGCTAAGTATGTCCGGGATAATACTGCGTGTAAAGTGTTGGGCGAAGGCCTGTATTTTTGACTTCGGATGCAAAAAGATATGAGTAATGATAGATAGAGGAGTTGTTCCCTCACAAATAGCGCCTGTTGCTAGGTTTTCACTACTTGTTTTTATTGCACTTTTTTATTGTTTTGATTTTTTTGTTATTTTTCTGATTTTTTGATATTTTGATTTTTTTGTATTTTGATTTTTTTGTATTTTGCTTTTTTTTTTGTATTTTTCACTTTTTCCGTGCATTAGACCACTCAAGTATAGAATTTCTTCAGATGGATGTTGTTGGTTGGTTCATCGAGTACATCACCTTTTGAATTTGTAAGTTGATAGCCACCTAATCCATAGGCTGATATTATGACATAGGGACCCAACCAGTTAGGCTCAAATTTCCCCTTCTTTTCTCGATCCTGTTGACTTCTGGGATTTTCTTTGAGTACGAGATCGCTGACTTAAAAAATCTTAGGGATGACTTTGTGGTTGTAGCTTCTGCACATGCGTTGCTGGTATGCTTTGAGGTGATTATAGGCATGTTGGCATTTTTCATCCAGAAGCTCGAGTTCTTGCAATCTGTTGACCCGATATTCCTCATCTGGAATGAGGCCTTTTAAAGATACTTTGAGTGGTGGAATTTCTACCTCGAGAGGTAAAATTGCTTCTGATCCATATACCAATGAACATGACGTAGATCCTATAGGTGTTTGGATGCTAGTCCTGTATGCCCAGAGTGCACGATTGAGTTGTACATGCCAATCCTTTTCTGCATCATTTACTGTCTTCTTTAGGATTTTCAATATTGTTTTATTTGATGTCTTTGCTTGACCATTCCCCTGTGGGTGGTAAGGTCTAGAAAAATGATGTTGGATTTTGAATCGTTCACATAATTCTCGTACATCCTAATTTTTGAAGGGACACCCGTTGTCTATTATAATAGAACTGGGATGCCATATCTGCAAATTAGGTAATTGAGAATAAAAGAGGCAATTTGTTTTCCAGTTACTATGCTTATTGAGACTACTTCAATCTATTTTGTAAAATACTCCATTGTAGTGATAATGAACTTGTGTCCATTTGAAGAGAAAGGATGTATTTTTCCTACTAAATCAAGTCCCCACTGACAGAAAGGACAAGATGTTGTAAATGGCTACAATTCATGTGCTGGTGCATGGATAAGATTGCCATGGATTTGGCATTTAGGACATTTCTTTGCAAATTGATAAGAGTCTTTCTCCATTGTCGGCCCGTAATATCCCATTCTTAGAAGTTTTTTAGCAAGAGTAGGACCACTTGAATGTGTGTCACAGATACCTTCATGAAGCTCATGTAAAGCAGAGTCAAATTCATTACGATCATGGAAACGAAGAAGAGTACCATCTAGACCTCGACGGTAAAGGGTATCAGCAGTTAAGGTATAACGGGCGGCTTGCCAGATAAAGTTGCATTTTTTATTTCAAGATAGGTAAATGGGTAGGGTATTGGTTTTAAGATACTCATATATTGTCCTATATAAAGGAGAGTCTGAACTGGTTAAGGCATAGATAACATGGGATACAAAATTTTCATGGGCTGGGGAAAACAGTTGCTCTACCAGAAACTCATAACGACTCTGTTGCTCTGGAATTTGTATTAGTGAAGCGATAGCAGCCATTGCATCGGCTACTCTATTGTCCAACCTTGGTATATGCTCGAAGGTGATGTATACAAAATATTGTTTGACGTCATCTACCATTCTTTTGTATGGCAGCAGCTTGTCATCCTTTGTTTGATATTCATTGTTAATTTGATTTATAACCAGTTGGCAATCTCCATAGACCTTCAATTCTGTGATTCTCCATTCCACAGCCATTTTGATTCCTCTAACTAGTGCTTCATACTCAGTGATGTTATTTGTACATGGAAACATGAGTCTATATGATCTTGGTATGGTGTGTCCTTCAGGAGTGACGAACAAGATGTCGGCACCTGAGCCATGTTGAGTGTAGGAACCATCAAAGTACAGGGTCCATTGCTTGGTGGTAACAGTAAGGACATCCCTATCTAGAAATTCTATCTCCATTGGTTGCTTATCTAGTAGTGGTGCTTTAGCTAATTGATCTACAATTACTTGTCCCTTGATAGCCTGATGCTCTGTGTATTGGATATCAAACTCACTGAGAATCATGACCCATTTAGCTAGTCTGACTGTGAGAGATGCTTTGCTGAGTAAATACTTGAGAGGATCATTTTTTTCTACTAGCTTGATTGTGTGAGCTAGCATGTAATGTTGGAACTTTTGAAAGGTGAATACCACAGCTAAACAAGCCTTCTCAATGAATGTATAATTCAGCTCATGTCCATTTAATGTTCTGTTGATGTAATAGATAGCTCGTTCCTTGCCTTCTTGATCTTCTTGTGCTAAAAATGCCCCCAATGATAGATGTTTGACGTTGATATGTAGAGAATAAGTGGCTTCCCTGCTATTGGTGGTACTAAAACTAGTGGGTTCATTAGGTATTGCTTGATTTAATAGAATGATTATGCACACTTGGCTTCCCATCTGAATGGTATGATTTTATGTAGAAAATGATTGAATGGTAGACTTTTATCTGCTAATTGGGATATGAATCACCTGATAGACTGTAGCCATCCTTGTAGAGATCTAAGTTGGCTAATGTTCTTGGGAGGTGGCATCTCCATGATATCATGTACCTTCGCTGGATCTACTTCAATGCCCTTTGCTGACACAATGTAGCCTAATAATTTGCCTGACGTCACCCCGAAGACACACTTCTTAGGGTTTAGCCTAACTTGGAATTTCTTCAATCTTTGAAATATTTTAGCTAATATGCCCAGATGTTCTGCCCGGGTAAAGGACTTAGCCAGTAAATCATCCACATAGTCCTCCATGAAGGTATGCATCATATCATGAAAGATTATCGTCATTTCTCTTTGATAAGTTGCTCCAACATTCTTCAAGCCAAAAGGTATGACATTCCAACAATACGTTCCCCAAGGATAGGTGAATGTTGTTTTATCTTGATCCTCTAGAGCTATCTTGATTTGATTATAGCCAGAGAAACTATCCATTAATGATAGCATTGTATAGCTTGCTGTGAGGTCTACAATTATGTCGATGTTGGGCAAAGGAAAGTCATCCTTTGGACAAGCTTTCTTAACATCTCTAAAATCTGTGCATATCCTGATGCTTCCATCTGGTTTTGAAACTGGAACAATGTTTGAAATCCATTCAGCATAGTCTATAGGTTGAATAAATCCGACGTCTAATAACTTCTTTAGTTCATCTTTGACCATTAATGCTACATGCGGATTCATCTTTCTTAACTTTTGCTTGACTGGCTTAGCTCCTGAAGCAATAGATGCATGATTAAGTTTGGATCTATTACGGGCATATCTGCATAGGACCAAGCAAAATTGATTTTCTTTTCTTTGAAGAATCTGATAAACTCTAGTTTTTCTTCTTATGTCAGAGATTCTGCTAGGTGTATGGTTTTAGTCGTTTCTTTTGTACCAATGTTGATTGATTGAGTGGGCTCAATCAATATGGGTGATCGCTCCTGATAGTGTTCAGGAAGAGTGTCAAGTCTCTCATCCTTAGGTTTTTTTAAAAGGTTTTCACCCTCATATGCGTCCTTTATTTTGACTTTTTTGTGGTCTAGTGCTGCCATTGACTGGTTTTCAGCATTGATCCTTTATTTCTTTCATTTTTGCGACTGAGAGACTTGGCATCCTCCTGATTGCAGATATTGTTACTTTGTTTGCTGGTAGAGTCTTTTTCTGGTTTGACAGTACATAGGTAATGGACAATAGATTTGTCATCTGGGAAAATAGGTATGTCATCGTATTCAGGTTCATCCCAATCTATGAGATCAGGAAATACGAGCGATAAAGAGTCATTGGGTGGGTCGAGGTCGGATGCGGTAAGTGTCATGGTAGAGGTATCATTAAGGTTGTCTGGGATATTGGATAAGTTAATGATATTGTCAAGGTCTTCGATGATATCATCTTCTATGTAGACTTGCTCGTAGTGTTGCTACTTGTTTTCCTTAGCTTCGTAGATATGTTGTGGACCAAATTCAAGTAGTCTAGACTTTGTGCCTAGTCCTTCCTAAGAAAGGGGTGTATGAATAGCACCTTCAGGAATATCTTCAGTAACATTTGAATAGCTTCCCCATTCATAGTTATTAGAATCAGTTTCAGAAGTATTGTCCCAGAGTCTTTCAGTGCTGCTGATAGGTATGTTATAAGATGAAAAGAGATCCCTGATAATTGATACTAGTCTGGTAGTTTTCTCTGATTTCATATTAGAACCTTCTTGTACTCTTTGCATCTATTCATATATTGTTTCTCCTTGGGAAGTAGTGATTTCTTCAGGAGGTGATTCTACTTTGTTTTGAATAGGTTCTTGAATTTGGTGTACTTCCTCATAAGATGCTTCTTCTCTTTGAATGGCCAACTCCTCTTGTTGTTTCTCTTTTTCTTGGTGCTCTCGCTCTTTCCTTATCATTTCTGTTACTTGGTGTAGTGCCTCTTTCCATGAGTCCTTGTTGCATTTCTTCTTTGCTTTCCACTGAGATTTTTGATATTTATTTTGCTTCTGCCTTGGGGGTAGATTGTGTCCATATCCCAGTCCTATATTGTCTCTAGAAAACTGTGAAGGAGGGTCCAATGGTTATGTAATGTCTTCTTGACACTTTCCTATAGGTTCTTTGCCATTGTATCCCATTCGTTGCATGATTAGGAATCCTTTTCCATACTATTGTGTTGGTATGGCTACCTCCATAGTAGCAGCTCTGTCTTCTCTCTCATCCTTGTATAGCCAACTAAGGATGTCTTTCTCTTTTGATTCATGTGCTACTGTACCCAATTGAATGAACTTGCCATCAAACTCGGTGATGGGTTGTGTTGCTTGATGTGTCAATGCAGAAGGTTGTCCATGAGATTTTAGTGATGCTGGTAATTTGGTTAGACACATGGGTTTGAAAGAGTACTCTCCCATGCCTTGCTCTTTGATTTTCATCTTTTGTTTGAAATCCATGGATAAATATTTGAGCTTTTCTTGATGATGATCTAATGCTGAGGAAGTTTGAGCTACCCTATTATGTGGAAAAGTTTTCTTGGGCTGCCCCCATAGCATTGGAATGTTGAAAGGGGTTATTATCTGCTGATATAGAAATCTCCTACCCATTATATGGGAATTTGACACACTGATGGTAAGTTGACGATGATGCTTGCATTTCATGTATCCAAGGATGACCAATAAAATGTTGTATGTGAGTTCTATGTCTAAGACTTGGCACATAGTGTCTCTTTGTATCGGTCCTACCTGCATAGGTAGTATCATTGTTCACTTGGATGATCTCTCTTCTTCATCATATGCCTTGATGGTGATCTTTTTGTGTGGATCAATAGACTGCTCAGAGAAGCCTAATGCATGGATAAGTTTTAAGGTACAGATATTGAGACCAGCTCCTCCATCTATTAGTACTCTTTTAACTCGATGTTTGTAGACTAAGACTTCAATATGAAGGGGAGTATTATGTGGATGGCTCAAAGAGATATTATCATGTTCGAAAAAGGTGAGATTATGAGGCCCTATCATGTGAGCCACCATGGCTTGAAATTTGTCAATATCCAGATCTTGAGGTACAATTGTTTCAACTAGTGCTTGTTCCAAAATGTCCTTATGTTTTGGTGAGAGTTTGAGTAAATAGAGTATGTATATCTGAGCAGGAGTTCTCCGCAGTTGACTTACTAAATCATATTGAGTCTTGGGGATAGTGGTTGATGTTGATGTATGCCCTTTCAAAACATATTTTTGAGCTCGAGTTGTCACATTTATTGATGTATGGTCTTGTTTGTCTTTGATCTTTATGACGTTTATCTAATTATCCTCTGTTGATATGTGTTTGATAGTGTTGTTGTACAGATGATTTGTGCGAGCTCCTCGTGTATCGTTTGATGATGAAGCTACTTCTTTGTTATGATTTGGAAGAGGATCTTTAAAAGTGTCATGATCACCATTCATCTTGAGACCATCAACTATTAAATCACCTTGATTTATCATGTCTTGAACAATGTTTTTAAGCCTCATGCAATCATTTGTGTGATGTCCTTTGTTTCGATGAAAATCACATAAATTTGAGTCATTCCACCAAGGTGGTTTGATCTAGGATTCGAAATTGTTTATGGCTGGCAATGTGATAATCTTGTTTTCTAGGAGTTCGCGAAATGTTGATTCTAAGGATTACCCAAAGGGTGTGTAAATGCATCTATTTGGGAAATTGTTGGTGTTACCCCTGGGATTCGGATTAGTTCCTTGATTTGTGTTGTTGCCTTGGGTATTGTTGGTGGTATTTGTATTTAAAGGTCCATGATTGGTATTTGGTGGATAAGTGTTAGTGCCTTGGTTAAAACCCTTTTGATTCTTGGTAGCCTGAGGATTACCTGATAAAGCCAATACTGGTTGTTTGGACTTCATATCATTACCATCAGTTCCTCCTTCATTAACAACATTTTTGTTTCTGATCCAATATCTTGATTTGTCTATGGTGTTGTTGTTGTTCTGATTGTTAAAGTGAGAGTTGGATGAATTAGTTCCTTCTTTGAATAACTTCAATGTTCCCTTTTTGACACATGCTTCCTCTACTTGGAATCTGTTTTCAATTAACTTGGAAAAAGATGGTATACGTTGGAGCTTGAGTATATAACTCATCTCACTATTTAGATTGTCGATGAAGATTTCCATCTTTTCCTTTTCTGGTGCATCTTAAGGATATCTCAAAACCATCTGTCTCCAACGTTGAAGAAATACCATGAATGTTTCATTATTTTTTTGTTTGGTATTACAGACATCCAGCATGGTGATTGCATGCTAAATATTGGAGGAGTATTGTGTGATAAATTTATTGACCAACTCATCAAAGGATCTAATGGGAGGTGTAAGTTTAGACAACCACTCCATTGTTTGCCCTCCCAAACTTCTTGGGGATATCCTCATCAAATAAGTGTCATCATGGGAAAATTCAAGGCTCATGGTACAAAACTCCTGAACATGATCAAGGGGATCACTCTTACCATCATACTTATCATATTTGGGTATATTTGAATTCGGGGGAAAAGGTATCATGTTTAATCTCCTATCAAAGGGGTAAGGACAAATTTCATTTAAGGAATATCGTACTATGCTCCCCTATTGCATATCCTGCATTTGTCTTTGCAGAATTTGCATTTGTTGTGTAAGAGCAACCAGGGGTGCATTTGTTTGTCGAGGGAAGGGTTCTTCCCTTTCATTATCCCTAGTTCGAGTATGGGTGTGTTCTGGTATGTTATGTTGTTCGGGTATGTTTTGGTGTTCAGGTATGTTTTCAGGGTCACGGCTTTCCTCTTCTCTCTATTGTTCTTGATAAGCGTAATTTTGAGACCTTGTCCTAAAGATTTCAGTATCGAAGTCTTCAAGAAGTCTAACTCCTTTTCTTGTTAGCATGAGCATGTGTTTTT
This sequence comes from Cryptomeria japonica, assembly GCF_030272615.1. Taxonomy (NCBI): domain Eukaryota; kingdom Viridiplantae; phylum Streptophyta; class Pinopsida; order Cupressales; family Cupressaceae; genus Cryptomeria; species Cryptomeria japonica. Next base: position 574,526,340 of record NC_081407.1, on the reverse strand, counting down.
ATTTGTCATCTTCTATGAGTCTTTCCATAAGTTTTTTAAATGAGGGGTTTTCTTGACATTCTTGAAGGAGCTCCTTAGTGATCTTTGTTTCTCCTAGATCAGTATAATCAAATGGGTTTGATAATCTTCGACCCATACTAGACTCTGATTGTGATTCGCTTTGTTTATTTCGTTGAGATCGAGTGACGGCGGGCACTTAGTAGAAACTTTCCATGACAAAGGGGACAAACTCCTCTTCTTCTTCTTGTTTGGGGGTTGGTGGTTCAAATCAAGCTATGTTATAAGTGATGCAAGCTTCTGGGAAGAAATTTGGGTTGATCTTTCCTCCATGATTCAAGCGTTGACTGAATGTTGATTTTTGGCAAAAGGCTCTGCTTTTTAATGGTTCTTCATCAAATTCATTTGACTTGTCTTGAAGATACAATTGCATATGACGAAGAAAGGTGCAATGTGATTTGAAGAGTTGGCGATTGCTATAGAAATCTATTCCTTATGGCAAGTTTTTGAGAACTAGGTTGTCATTTCTTCAACTTAGTTTTGTGATGAAGACTTTTTCTTCTCAAAATATGAGGAGTGGTCATACACAAGTGATCAATGATTTCCTTTGATTTGTTTGGATTGTGATACTTTGTTTGAAAACTTAAGCCTACTTTATCAATTGGAGGTTTAGATGTCCCCCCACGACAAAGTGTGTCAAATGATATGGAATAAGAGTTTCACAATATGGAGACTCGATTTGATGACTTAAGTTTAAACTACGTATGTTTAGTTGATGGAATCCATTTAATTGGCGGACCTTTTGATCAATGTGATGATGTTACCTGGTTTTGATTGGAGAAAGTTTTACCCCTAGCTAGTTTTGGATTTTGACAAATGTTGTTCTAAGAATAACTTGCTTGATTGTTGGAATATTTCCTTGATGTTTTGATTCAAGTTTTGATTGGTGAGTTTGACTAAGGATCCAAAAGGGTATTCAAGATTGATGATAAAATTCTTCAAAAACACTCAGCTCACTCTTTGTTTTTCCAAGTTTTACCTATACGCTAAGACAGAGACCAAATGCGCTACTGTGTGATCCAAATGCGCTATTCAAATCCACCTATGCGCTAAACTACCTATGTTACGCGCTAACACGGAGTTTTGAATTTTGTTTTGATAGAGAGGGTTATGCGCTGATATGTCTTGACTATGCGCTAAAGTTTGGATTCAAAGCGCTAAGGTTTGCCCCCAATGTGCTAGGCTGATGCTTCAAAGCACAAATATGGTAGCACAAAGCGTTAATAAAAGGTTTGCCAAATTTTTAGACTTTTATGTGCTATTTGGAAGGGTTAGTGCACTATGTTTTTGCTGGTACGCACTAAAGTATGTTCTAGATGCGCTAAGAGATTGCTCCTACGCGCTAAACTGCTATGTTTGCTCTATTTTTGGCATTTTTGGAATTTTGTCAATACTTGCTTGATTTTGATGGATGGTTTTCTGAAACTATAATTTGCAAACACGACAAGAAAAAGACAACCAATTTTACCTATTCTAAACAAAGAGTGTATGTTCTACGAGGATGTGTTCAAATCCCCAATGTTTTCACAAGTTTGGATACAAATAAGACAATTCAGACAGACTCTTTATTCAAAGGTCATCAACAATACCATAGCCCACTAGTCTCAATACTCCGTCAGCTCAAACAGTCGTGTCACCCCCTAGGGGGTGCCCGTTTTTCTGTCTTTTGCCATAAATTAACCCAAAGTGAATTGCTTCACAATTGGGTAGTTATCTTGGGAGATATATGGTGAGTAATCTTGGGGGTGGATTCTTCCCCACCCTTGCACTATGATATTGAGGATGTTTGGATGCTGACTCGGCTCAAGGTTTCTATTGCTAAAGTTTGTAATCAAGCTTCATGTTCAGTCTTCAGTGATAAACTCCCTCAGGAGGCTTCCCAACCTTTAGAACAAAGGCTTTGTGTATCATAAAGATACTAGGGGAAGGCTAATCGCTGAGCAAAACCATTGAAGGGACTTTCGTCATCCTCCACTTTTGATTATAGTGGGTTGGAACACTTGGCGATAAAGTCATTTCCCACTTAGATCGTTCCCCTCTCACCAACCATTTAAATGGTCTTCTAAGAGCAACTCGGGAGGCTAGGCCTACTAAAGGATGTAAATGCTTGAATTACAGAAAGCTTAAGAGTGGTTTGTCTTTTTGATCACCCATTTAAGGGGAGAGCATATACCTTCCACTTTCAAGACAAGGCACAAAATAGTTCTTTTTATCCTTCAATTCAGTGATTTGCTAACTTCTATTGGGAGATGTTGCTCCAAAAAGGCATGGTGTTCTTTTTAATTTTCAAATCAATGATTTTTTTTTTATCTAAGTAAAGAAATCCTGGTCAACAAAGCAAATTTTCGATATGGTCAACAAATATAAATTCGAAAGGGGAAAGATTTCCCTCTTTTGCTTTATCTAGAATTTAAAAGTGAGGTTCTTTTACTTATACAATAAATGAAGTGGATCCTTTTAAACACCAAAGGATGGTGAGGTTCATTTTAAAACTTTGCAAAAGTAAAATTTGTCTTTGTTCTTTTTAAATCCCAAAAATGAAGTGTTTTTCTCCCTAAGAAAGCAAGAAGATGATTTTAACCCCAAAGGAAAATGAGTTCATTCTTATACTAATAAGGAAAATGAAAAACTTCTAATAACTAACTTAAAAAAAGTTAGAAACAAGAAAATAATCAAATGCCTAAAATAGTAAAAAAAATCTTCCAATCCTGCAAAATAGATGTTAGTGACCTACAACGAAAAACCAGTTAGCAAAAAGGATTTTAAAGGTGAACTTCTACAAGTCCAACTTTTTGTCTCGGTTACAAACTGTGTTTTTCCCTCAATATCCTCTATGCGCTAATCTGCAGACCCTACACGCTACAGAAGCACACCAATCGCTAACAGAAGACCCAGATGTGCTATGTTGTTGCATGGATAGGTTGAACTGATGTTTTAATGTGCCAAGGTTATCTATTATTGGCAGAAACATTATGCACTAAGATGAATTTGGAATGCGCTAAATTTGGAGTCTTACGCGCTAAGCAGTGAGCGATATGCACCAACAGACAAACTGGATGCGCTAAAGGATGGTATCAACGCACTAATTCATGTTTTTTGCGTACCTGCAATATTAGTCCTGCATTAAAAATGATCTTTTAAATGGGTTATGCCCCACGGTGGGCACCAAAAATGTGTGCGGGAAAAGTGAGGGGATGAAATGGAAAATGTGATTTCAAACTAGTCCACACACCAATGGGACTCTTGGTGCAAGTTATGGATTTATATTGAATAACTCAACTTCCCAAGGGATGTTACATTATTCTCTATTTCACAAGACCCCTCAAGCCAATGCCTTTGCTCTCAGATCACTGAGCAAAGTGACTTAGGGATGACAATCAGGAAAACAAGGGATATTGATCAATCTAGCATGGATGCATTCCTAGTTATGCATGATACTAAATCTAACATGATTTAAACTAGCATGGATATGATAACAAAATGAAAGGATTAGTAACAAAACTATCCTAACATGTTATACTAGTCTAAGATGATTATTATGTGATAATGCAAATGCCTATTTAAGATGCTATGAAGATTATCAAAGAGAGGCTAAATTCTTGATTAAAATGATTTAGATTAGATGGGTAAAATGTCTATAAGTTTGATACTAAAGACTTGGATATGAAAATGGAGGAATGAGGGCTCTATTTATAGGAAAAACAGGGCAATGAAGGTCAAGATTGGATAATCTTAACAAGGGCCAGGATTGAAAGTTATCAATCCATGTTTATAATTCTCACCAATAAAATGGTGACAATTGTCAACATAAGACTGCTTGAGAGGATATGTAAGAAGCATTAAATGCTTGAGAAGACCTCATGGTTAGATTAGGGGGTAAGGGTTTAGGTTAGGTTAAGGTTATCCATTGGACAAAGCTTTTACCCAAAGGATAAACTCTTGTGCAAGGGTTAAAGGAATAACCATGGTCAAAGCAATGAATGCTTGATGAGAGCCCTGGGTTAGATGTGGGTTGAGTTAGAGAGAAAGTCTCTAATCATGCAAGAGGGTTGAGTTAACCATTAATGGTTTGGAAGACTTTCAAGGTTAACTTGTTGAAGACATAAAGCCTTTAATGGTTTTCAAAGACTTTGAGGGTTTGAGAAGTGACTTCCCTTTGTTTAGGGATGTGAGAATATTTAGGGGATAGGTTAGGCTAATTTAGAATTGATTAGAAGAATCTAGAAGGGGATTTAGAGAGGCAAGTGGGAGATGTAGGAGAATACAAGTGGATGGAGGGTAATTTTAATTAAAATAAATTACTTTATTTCAATTAAAATAGATGTAACTTGCATAAATACAAGTGGGGGATTTAAATAAATAAATTAAATTTATTTATTTGTAATGAACAATTTAATTAAATGTAAATTTAATTAAAAAAAGGGGAGAAAGGGGAATTAATTAAACAAAGTGATTTATTTAATTAAAGGCTATGAGAGACTTAGGTGAATTTAATTAATTAAATTGAATAACTTATTTAATCAAATAGATGAATGTGAATGATTAAATTAAATTTAATTTAATTTAATTAAATAGAGGAATGAGATTAAAATGAATATTAAATATTCACTTAAGAAAGTGGTCATTTTTATCCATCTACACAAGTCATACAAAAGGACCTGATAAGGAACAAATTAAAGCAGTTCTACAAAAGGTCTAGGAATTCATGAAGCAAGATTAGAATGGAGTGTCTAAAGATACTTAGTATTTTTCACAGTAGATGCATTTTTTAATAAGACATTGACACCTCAAGTGTCAATTTTATATTTAGTTTTTGTACTTAGGCAATGCACGAGTCCAAAGTCAATAAGGACTCTTCTTTGAATTAGTCATAGTATTTTCCTAGTTTCATGTTGCACCTTTCTTCTATATATATGAGGTTGCTCATTATAATTTGAATCTATTATCGTTAATCTATATGTTGAAACTCTGTCGAAGTGAAGAGCAAAAGTGAAACTTTGTGTTCCTCTTGTGATTTTACAAACTTGATGAAATAAGAAGAAAGCTTTGGCATCTAGACTTTATGTTGGATTCATTTGTGTTTATGGTGAGGATGTTCTTGTGTCATTTTCATTATAAATTCTTATTGTTCAAGTAAAGGTGTGTTGAGAGAATATTATTAAAGTGTAGAAGCAATTGTTAACTTGTGAACTTTGTGTCATATCTTGACTATTGTTGTAAATTATTTCTTGAAAAGAGAGGAAAGAATAGCATCTATCTTGAAAAAAGAGGATAGGATGATGTACCACCCATGTTAGAATAGGAGTTAGAAATTTATATCTTATTTTTCTAGAATAGAGTAATAGATCAGAAGGGGAGTCTTCCCTTAATAATTGGAAGAGATTTAATCTCGTGTTGCTATGGTTGAAACCATAATTTTGTAAACACTTCTTGAGTTGACAAAATTTTCATCCAACGGGATAGATGTGAGAAAATGGTTACAATGTTGTTTTTTAGGATGATGGTTGTGAGATCCAAAAGGGATCTAAAATTGTTATTGTAGCAGGGAAAAGGACCAGTGGAAACATGTATCAACTAGAAGGAGCTACAAGACATTGTTTGTTATCTCAAAACAATAATTGTTGGCTCTGGCATCGGAGGATGTGTCATATCAACTTTGATAACTTGGTGAAGATTAGTTCATCAGGTGCAGTGAGAGATTTACCAAGGCTGACCAAACTACATAACAACATTTGTCGAGAATGTCAAGTTGGAAAACAAACGAAAGTAACATATAGAGGAAGGAGCATTCATCCACTACTTTGTTGGACTTAGTGCACACATACTTATATGGTCCTACCAGAACAAGGAGTATACAAAGTGAGAAGTATTTCATGTTGTTGATTGATGATTATTCTATAATGTCATTGGTTGCATTTTTAAGAGAGAACTTAAAAGCATTAGAAAAATTCAATATTTACAAGGCTAAAGTTAAAAATATAGTTGACTGAAAGATTAAGTGTTTGAGGTTTGATAGAGAAGGAGAATTCAATTCTGATGAGTTTAACAACTTTTGTGAGAAACATGGTATTAGAAGACAATTGTCTACTCCTAGGACACCACAACAAAATAGTTTAGTAGAAAGGATGAATCAAACTATACAAGAAGCAAGCAGAATAATGATCAAAGAATCAGATTTTGTGAAAGTATATTGGAGAGAAGAAATTCACATCATAGTATACACTCTTAATAGAATTCTATACCAAAAAAGACATGGAAAGACATCATATGAGCTATGGCATGGTAGAAATCCAACAGTGAAATATTTTAAGGTATTTGGAAGCAAGTGCTATATCCGGAGAGATGAAGATAATCTTGGAAATTTGATAGCAGAGTAGATGAAGGCATATTCCTAGGATGAACAAGATCATTGAAAGTGCAAATGTGAAGGTTGATGAAGACATTTCTAAAGAGTCTAAATAATTTGTAGGATATGAGTCTGATGAATCGGCTGATAGAAAAAGGGGAGAGAAAACAAGAGAAGGAGAAGAAGAAAAGGAAACTTAGAAAGCTCCAGCATCCACACTTAAAACCCCAAGATATGTTCAAAAGAGTTATTCAGTGGATCAAATTATTGGAGATAAGAACAAAAGAATTATCACAAGAAGCAAAGTAGCTCAAGAACAAGTCTTGTTATATTTACTGTTAGAGATTGAACCGAAAACAGTAGAAGAAGCATTCTCTCTTGGCTCCCGGTTAGTTGCTTGGTCAAGTAAGAAGAAAGATTCTCTCTCTTTATCTATAGCTAAAGCAAAATATATTGCAGCATCCTCATGTTGCACATAGATTCTATGGATGAAGCCGAATTTGAAGGATATTGGTACAACATTCAATGAGCCCATCTCAATTATGTGTGATAACACTAGTACAATAAACATTTCCAAGTGTAGCATCATAAAATTGTGATCTTGCAATTTTCAACCACAAATGTGGGTCTTCACATTGGTGAATTGAATCCCCAAGCTTGATTGGAAACCTGAGACTTGTTCAATCCCTGAAAACTGCACTTTCTTGCATCCTGCACTGCCTAAACCTTTCTCTTTGTCCTAGATAAGGGTAGGACAGGGGCATGGCACCCCTGTCCCCCCTAAGAAAGGGGTGTGGTACCCCTTTCCTTGCCCTATTTTGGGCCCCGACCATTCAAACTTTGCATTGGGCTTTGCATTTTGGAAGTGGGAAAAAATTCCCTATGTCAGTCTATGACAAAAAATCAGTCAATTAACCCTAATTGACGAATATATAAGATGCATTCTCTCTCCCATTTGGCATAATTCAATAAGCGGATGAGTTCAATAAGTGGAAATTATGATCCTAAGTGAAATCAAGAATTGAAGCATTCAAGTATCCTTTCAAGAATTGAGCATTCTCAAGTCTCCTTTCAAGGCTAGGTGTTGCATTCAAGTCAAGGATTCAACCATTGAAGAGGATATCTCTTTCATCATTAAATTCCACATAAGCAACTCTATCTACATTTCAATTGCATCCTCCCTTGAGGTGAATTCTGTTTCAGTCTTTCATTTACATTTACTTGCAAGTACTACTTTTCATCATTGTTAATTCCAAAACTGGGGTTTGACCTGAAGGCAAACCCCCAATCCCAACCCTATTTCCTCTCTTTTCTGTGTGTAGGTTGTAGGAGTGCAATTGTATTTGCAAATTCGGACTTCATTCTCAAAGGCGGAAACACCCTTTTCGGCGCACGGATTTTTCGAAGGACCGTGTGCACTTTCAACACAGTCTTGACAACTTTCACTCAAATTTGCAGGGGAGCTTCATCTCGACATTTTACTGCCAATTCCAAGTGCACAACTTCATCCTACATTCCTATCTCAAGTTATGGTCATTTCTTTGTCTCTCTTACACTTAGTCTTAAATCGCATAATTCAACCTTTTACATTCTAAAAGAGGGGTTACTTTTACTTTCCAAATCCATTGTCAATTCACTTAGCATTCAATCTCTTCCTATTGAAATTGGATCTAGTGAATTATCCCCCTTCTTAATGTAATGTGTGTGAAAAGGTTAAGGAGAATCTTTTGTGAAACTTTCACTCCTTCTCTTGAGGAGAGAAAAGCTTTCCTCTTGATTTCTTCATCACCTTCTTTCACCACCATTACATTTTGGTGAACCTGACATCTTACATGCTTACCATTATAAATCATTGCATAATTTTCATTCACAAGTTTAGTTTTCCTGCAAATTTACAAAACTTAGTGGTTAATTCAATCAAAACCCTAGTTTTCAAAAATTGGAATTGAACTTGTGTCTTGTTAAAAATTGCTATCTATTATTTTAGATCTAAAAATTTATTTCGTTGAAAAATTCAATTTCGTCATTGTCTTGTTCAATTTGCAAATTCAAATTTACAAAATTAAGTGGTTAGTTGTCAAAACCCTAATTTTTAAAAATCAACTTGAACTTGTGCAAAAATTCAATTCACATTTAATTTTCAGATTTAGGATTGTTTTCAAATTTGTCTTCTTGTTTAAAATTCAAATTTTCAATTTCCCTCCCTTTTCCAAAATTCAAAATTTTAAAATCTAGTGGTTAGCTCCTAAAACCCTAATTTTTAAAATTAATTGGATTTTGTACAAATTTCAATCAATTTCAATCAATTTTAGTTTTTTAAACATTCTTCAAGGTGGCCCTATCCATTAGGTTTGACCTTTTTCAAATTTGCAATTCAATTTCTTGTCTTTTTCAAAACCCTAATAGGGTCCTATTTTCACATTCAAACCTTAATTTTGCATATCTAAACTTCGTAAAATCAACCAATTTTTGGGGGTTAGCTTTAAAATCACCGTAACTTTCATCCCTGAAAATTTCCAAAAAAGTTGAGAGGACTGTGTGCACTTTCAACACAGTCCCTAGCTTTTTTCTCGAAATTTCAGGAGACTATTATGACTGTATCTAATTGCTTAAATCCAGAAAATTGGCTGATTTTATTGAATTTTGCTATCTCTAAAATCAAAAATATTTCCCAATTTCAATATCACAACTTTCAAGGAAAAAATTGAAATTAAGTGGTTAATCTGCCCTGATTTTAAAAATTCAAATTTTGACAAATTTAATTTTGAAATTAAGTGGTATTCCATTGGCCCTAATTTTAATACTCAATTTCTTAAATTATTTTGGAAATTGTGTCATTTCTCCTTTCAACAAAGTTCAAATTGTGTAATCATAATTTCCTTGAATTTTGCATTATTCAATTTTGCAAACTTTGTTCCTAAAATTCAAATTTTCCCCCTAGTGCATGAGTTTTACCACTATTAGCCCTACCTATACTATCCTCGTTATACAAAGCATTAGATTAAGGCTTCCCGAGGTTTAATTATCGAGGAGATGGAGCCTAATTTGGGTGACTTCTTCAATGAGCATAATGCTAACTCTTCTCATCCTAATAACATCTTTACTTATCCAATTGATGATTCCAATGATGATGAAGAAGCTTTGACTAGAGTATCTATTGATCAAATTTCAAAATTGGATAATCAATTTGACAACTCTCAACAATGGATGTCCCAAGGATGCCCTAATAGTGAAGCTCTTCCAATAATTGAAGGTCTCAAGTGCATGATTCAAAGTGATAAGAATGGAATTGATATATTGCGTGGCATTTATCATATTGTTGATTCTAATGTCATGCCTATAAAGAGTTGTGCTGAGAACTTAGGTTATTCATAACCTTCTACATAAATCAATCATTATATTCCTTTGACCACTCCAATGGCTAGTATTCCTACTTTCACTTCAAATATAATGACTACATCAACTCAAAATATCATACCTACAACCATTAGTCATGGGGGAAATCCCTCTTCTTCAATAAGCCCTTCATCCTTATCCATGCCTTAAATAAGTATTCCCCTTTCCTCTCACCCAATCAATGTAACGCAAGGGGGAAATTCATCCAATCATTCTATTCCTCCTTTTAGTGTCCCATTTCCTACTCAATCATCTCCTATGCCTACTTACCATAGTGTTCCTCCACCTTATTCTCAATCAATGCCTTCTTTCAACAACATCACACCACCTTCTCAATCAAACACATCTAATATGAATTCTTCAATCGAATCAACCATTAATAATCTTGCTCAAATTGTGTCATCATTGCAACAACAAATCTCTTCTATGAGTCAATCCAAGTTTAGTATGCCCACGTTCGATGTTGAGAGCCCACTTTCTCTTGATATTGTTAGAGTTGTCCCTCCTAAACATGTTGAAGTCCCTCAATTGGAACTCTATAATGGAAAAGGTGATCCTTTAACACATGTCAAGATATTCCAAACTTTGTGTACTGACTTTGCTTATGATCAAAGATTACTTTCAAAATTGTTTACTAGAACATTAAGAGATAAGGCTTTACAATGGTATTGCTCTTTGCCTTCCTATTCTATTACTTTTTTTGAACAATTAGCAAATGCTTTTATTCAACAATTTCAAAACAACATAGGTCCTAAAATCATTTTGACTGATTTAATGCATTTTAAACAAGGTGTTAAAGAAAAAGTGACTGATCTCATTGGTAGATATAAGCATTTGTGTTCTCAAATTTATTTTCAAGTTCTTGATAATGATATTCAAAGAATTTTAATTTCTAATTTGCAAAAAGATATTAGAGACAAACTTCTCCTTTCTGAGTTTACTTCCTTTCCTCAGTTGTGCCCAACACTTCACAATTATCAACTGACTATGAGTCAACTCGAGAAATCCACTCCTATGGCTCCAAGTGATAAGGGTGACAGTGTTCAACAACCATTTGCAAAGTTCAAACCAAGTAAAGGATTCATCAAATTCAATGACAACATCAACAACAACAATGTGAATGCTACAATAGGTGTGCCTCCTATTTCTAAATTTTTCAGAAGAGAAAGACAATTTACTCCTTTAAATGAATCTTTACATAGAATTATGTCTCAGTTGTTACAAAGAAATGTTATTAAACTTCCTCCAATAAAAACAGTTGACCCTTCTAAGGCAGCCTCATCCTACTTTGATAATAATTCTTTTTGTCAATTTCATCGTCAACTAGGTCATGACACTGAGAAATGTTTTGCTTTGAAAAGTAAGATTCAATATTTGATTTATAATAATAATATATCTGTGGAATGTGTGAATGATAAGGGAAACAAATCAATAGCCCCTCCTAATCAAAATCTTAATATTTTTGCCGATCCTTTACCTTCTCATACCTCTAACGTGATTGAGACTGAACATACCTCTTTCTCTCCTTCTGATGTGACTACTACAATTCAGAATTTGGTGAATATGATAGAGAAATAATGAAAACCTAAGGACTTATGTATCACATTTGACCCGAGTGAGACCATTAGAGAACCTTATGGGCCCATAGTTTCAAAGATTCAAGAAATGCCTTGTCGTGGTGTGCTTATAGATCCCTCTTGCATAGTTAATGTCATCACTAAGGAGTATCTTTTCACTTTACATTTGCATAAACTAATCTATGATGACACTAATGTGGTCGTTAATTTATTTGATGGAATCTCTTGTCCTTCCATTGGTTCTATCACACTTCCTATTGAGGTTCACACTAAAACTATGGATGACAACTTTATTATCATTCCTTCCTCTGAGAAATTTCATGTGAAGTTGGGCTATCCTTGGCTATCTTCCATGAAGGCTATTGCTTCTCCAATCCATAAATGTTTGAAATTTCCCCACAATGGAGAAATCATAATTGTTAACCATAGGTTATTTCGACTAGCCGAGAGAAGCCCTAGTGTTCCTATTGATTTATTTTGGCCTAAACAATTCTAATCTCTTCCACCAAGAAGCGATGCTCTCTTTCAATCTTATCAAAAGTGGAAGAAAGATATGATCTTATCCTTAAGCCAACCTATAACTTCAAAACTTGGCATTCCTATCATTCTTGAAGATGTGGTTCTTTCCTTGATGGATAGAACTAACCCTCCTCCTAAGGAAGATTCCCAACCTATTCCAATGAATGAGACTATACCTTCTCCTAAGAAGAATAACAATATTCCTCCTAAGGTTAGACCTGTACCTCCTCCTCATGATGGACCTGGTCTCCTTCCTACACCAAACATTCCTTCTTTATATAGTACAGTTCTGCCTCCCTGCTCTTATAGAGAGAAGAGGCCCACCTATCCTCTTGTCCAACCTAAAAGACCTCAACCTACACCTCCAACTACCAAAGATGAGAATATTTCTCCTTCAACAAATATTCCTCCTTTCATAAATATTCCTCCTCCTTCTCAATCTTTCGCTAAGACACAACGGAATTGTTGTGTGAGAGACCATCAATGAAAGCATCATGCTTGAGCTCGCGAAGTTGTTCTTCAAAACATCCAATCTCCCAACACTCCAATAGTTGATATGATTCCCTTTTCTCCTAAACAAGATGTTGAACCTACATCTCCAAATCATAAGTTGAAAAAAACATGTGATGGTTTTCCTCCTATTCGTGTTTGCGCTCCTCTTTTTTATAAATCTTGATGAAGAAATAGGTGAAAATGTTATTCATGGTCGCAATACAACTCCTAATACTTCTGATAGTGACTATGAATATGTTGATGTGGACAAACACTTATTTGTAGAATTTCAAAAGCATTAATCGTAGCTCCTAGAAATGAATATAGTGACTTATCACATGAGCATAGTCCTTGTTTGGATCTTGTGATAGCTCCATCTATTGTGCTCGATGTCACTCCTCTGGCATGTTTCCTGCCTTCCTGAAATAGTGATCAACAAGATCGAGAGGTGGATGATGTGTTAGACTAGCTACATTAGCACCGTAGATCCTCCACCTCTCTCTTTTCTTTCTCTTTTGTGATTATTCTTCTATGTGTATACTTGTTCTTCTATGTTCCCTATTAATGTCTACTTGAGGATGATGCAAAGCATTGAGATCTCTTTTGTTCTCTTTCATGTTGACTCAAAAGACATCTTCTATTCCCTTTCTTCCAAGGAAGTTTCCTTCCTTTGGGGAATGACAATTATTCTATACACATATATACATATGATATACATGAGTTATCATATAGCATACTGACCCCAAGGAAAGCAAAACTATGTTGTCTTTTGTGTTTTGTGTTCTTTATCCTTGGGTTTATTCCTCAATTGGGGGCTAAATCCTTGTGATAGTGTGCTCTCTCTCACTTTCTCTCTTGAGTGTGTCCTACCTTAAATCAATCGCTCCCGATAAGGCATGTGTGATCGCTTTAACGTGGGGGAATACACTCCACTCATATTTTCCCTCTTGATAATCAAAGTTACTTAGTGAACTTGGCTTTACTTTGTAATTTTTGGTATCATTTCTTTGCATGACTCATAGTGAGGGAAACCTTGCTACATGCAATCGTCGTCCTTCCCTCTTGATCTTACCTTTTACTTTTTCAATCAATGTCATAAGATCCTTAGTCCACTGGGGGCTTGGTGTATCTTGTTGGTATTTTGGTATGGTTTTGTCATTGATGTCAACACCTACTAAAACACTAGCACTTTGGAGATTCAGAAGCATTCACGGCAAGCAAGTAACTATTGCACAGTTACTGGTATATGGTTCACCGGCAGGATATAATGATCATCGGCACTTGAAATGATATGGAAGACACTTGGTAATATCAAAGACATCATTTGGATATCTTATCTTAATGAATTAATCATTGGTATATTCATATTTGCATATTTTCTTTTACCGGCAAATAGGTCCAGGGTTACCTAGGGTTACATCGGCGAGTTTATCTTTTCTAGATCAGCATGGCATGCTACGGAAATGATTAATTATTGTTGTAAATGCATTAAGTTGACACGTTCAATCAGTTATTGCATCAGATATTATATTATTTGTAAAATGTTTTTATTATAATATATTGTAGAGCCGACCTACTAAAATTGGTCTTAGGTTATGGTATAAAGGTAAGATCTTACTTGTAAGATCAAGTGTGGAATGCGAAAAAGAATTGTGTGAAGGTATATGCGAGATTAAGCAGTGCAATACACGTAGACATCATTTAAAGGTGAAGCTAGGTTTATGTGAAAGCATATCAGCATTACACCGGTACTGAATCCAGCATATGAAGATGCTATTTTGTGCAGTACATTATTATTAGATTTAACCATCCAACTGTAGTCAATGTGACTCCCATTTTGTGATTGAGCAGTGAGCTCTAGGCTGTTGGCCTTTCTGCATATGCAGACCCCATTTATGTACACTTACTATTTGCAACAGTATCATCTGATTGTGGGTAAGGTTTCCCACCATGGTTTTTCCCCTTACAGGGTTTCCATGTACAAATATTGGTGTCATGTGTTGTGGATGACTTTGTGTTTATGTTTCATGCATTAATCTTTACCAATATAGCAATTAACTGTTAAAACTGTCTACCAGCATACTTAACTGGTTTATCGGTATTAAGCATTAAGTTGGTTAAGTTGTTTTTAGTTTGAATTTATTTGACAACTGATTCACCCCCCCTATCAGTTGTCTCTGGGACCTAACAATTGGTATCAGAGCTTAGTCCTCTTTTGCAGAAGTTTAACAACTTGAGGAGATCCAATATCTACTAATTATTTCAGGAAGGACAGTCCTAAACTTGATGGAACCAACTATGATATATGGAAGATCAGAATGGAGACACATCTAAATTGCATTGGTAAAGATGTCTGGGAAGTTACAAAGAAAGGTTACACTACTGTTGTACCTAGTCAGCCTAGTCCAACTACCTTGGCTAAAGATGAGGAAAATGATTGCAAAGCAAGAGAAGCACTTTTGAGCGCATTATCAGATAGGTCTACTACTAAAGCTATTTGGACTCATTTGGAAACACTGAATGAAGGAGATTCCATAGTCAAAATTGCAAAACTTGAAAGCTTCTGGGTCAGGTATGAACATCTGAAAATGGAAGAAGATGAAAGGATTTCTGCTTTTATGGAAAGAGTAAATGAAATTGTTTTGGGTATTAAATGTTGTGGAGGAACCTTAAGTGAGGATGAAATTTTTTCAAAATTTTAAGAGGATTGCCACCGGCATATAAAATGAAGGTTATTGCTATAAATGAGTTAAGAACAATGCCTAATACATCAGTAACTAGGGATACATTGACTGGGAAACTTTCAGCTTTTGAAATTGAAGAATTTGGTCCTGTTTCTACTATTAAGATAGATTTAGCCTTTAAAGCATCAACATCATCTACTCCATCATTTGACAAATCTGATTGGAAAGCCTTTTATGCAAGAGAACTTGAAGAAAACAGGAAAGAAAATGAATAACTTGAAGAACTTGAAGCACTATTTGCAAGGAAAATGCCTAAAGGTCCAATTGGAAGTAAATATGAAGGTAAAGCACCCTTTAAATGTTTTAACTACAATAAGATTGGTCATATGGCTTCAAGATGCCCTGATAGACATGCTAGACTAAGAGAAGAAGCTAGAAGAACATACAAGCTTAATCCTGAATATCAGAGATACAGATTTAAGAAGAACAAAGACAAATCTTGTTACATTGTTGATGAAGGTGTGACTGATGATTCTGATGAGGATCCAGCAAACAATGGATGGGTTTTTGTTGCTATAACAGAAGATCAACCGGCAACTACTGCTCAACCGGTAGAACAAGCCCTAGCAACTAAAGTTGAAGTAAAGAATGAATGGATCATTGACTCAGGATGCTCACATCATATAATAGGAGACAAAGGTAAGTTCTTGAACTTTCAAGAATACAATGGAGGTTTAGTAAGATTTGGAGATGACAAAGCCTGTTCAATCAAAGGTAAGGGTACAATATCTCTTGATGGTAAGCATAACACTGACAATGTTTACTATGTTGAAGGATTAAAGCATAATATTTTAAGTGTTGGTCAATTAATTGAGAAAGGATTTCAGTTACAATTTAAAAATGGAAAATGCAAAATCATGAATAGAACTGGTTTGGAAATTGCAACCGGTAATCAGACTAGAGGTAATATCTTTCATTTGAATAACAGTGAAAAGACATGCTTGATTGCACATATAGATGAAAGTTGGTTATGGCATAAGAGACTCTATCATGTAAACTTTGATTGCATGGTAAAGATCACTACTACTAAGGCAGTTAGAGATCTACCTAAAATTGTCAAACCTCAGAATACAATATGTAAGGAATGTCAATTTGGAAAACAAGTTAGAGCTAGTTTCAAAAGTATTCCAGAAAAATCCAATAATGCTCTTGATTTGATTCACACTGATTTATGTGGTCCAGCTAGAACTAAAAGCTTACAAGGTGATAGATATTTCATGCTAATCATTGATGACTATTCTAGAATGTCTTGGGTTACTTTTATGAGAGAAAAATCAGAAGCACTTGGAAAGTTCAAACTATTCAAAGCAATGGTTGAAAAAGAAACCGGTAAGAAAATCAAATGTTTAAGATCAGATAAAGGAGGAGAATTCACAACTAAGGACTTTAATACATTCTGTGAAGTGAATGGAATCAGAAGACAGCTATCAGCACCTCAGACACCACAGCAGAATGGAGTTGTTGAAAGGAAAAACAGAACTATCTTGGATGTAGCAAGAAGTATGTTATCAAAAGCAAATTTACCACATGTGTATTAGAGAGAAGTAGTCAGCACAACGGTCTATACATTCAACAAAGTTCACATCAAAGGTGAAACCGGTAAGACCCCTCATGAACTATGGTTTTTGTAATACTCCTACTCTTAAATATTTCAAAATTTTTGGAAGTAAATGTTATATTAGAAGAGATGAGTATATTGGCAAATTTAATGCTAGAAGTGATGAAGGAATATTTCTTGGTTATTCATCTAAGAGAAAGGCATATAGATGTTTTAACAAGAGATTGCAGAAAATTGTTGAGAGTACAAATGTAAAAATTGTTGAACAATTCAGAGGAACTTCAAGGTATATAGACTCTGAACCAGCAACGGAAATTGTGGCAAATGAACCTACACTAAATCCACCGATACAGAATGAAGATCCAATTACCCCGGTACCATCTAAGGATTCCACAATAAACAACAGCAAACAAAGACACCCCGGTATGTAAGATTGAATCATTCTGAAGATCAGATAATTGGAAATAAATTTAAAGGAGTTATGACAAGAGGAAGATTAGAAAATGAAGAGGTATGTCTTATTTCTCAAATTGAACCATAATCTATTAATAAGGCATGTGAAGATAAATTTTGGATTAAAGCTATGGAAGAAGAATTAGAACAAATTGAGAAAAATGACACTTGGACATTAGTTTCCCGGCCTAAAGATAAAAATGTAATTGGAACCAAATGGGTATTCAGAAACAAACTTAATGAAGATGGTAAGGTTGTCAGAAATAAAGCAAGACTAGTGTGTAAGGGATATTCTCAGAAAGAAGGAGTTGATTACAATGAAACCATTGCACCGGTAGCTAGAATTGAGGCAGTCAGATTATTCTTGGCTTTTGCAGCACACAAGAACTACAAAGTTTATCAAATGGATATTAAATGTGCATTTTTGAATGGAGATCTTGAAGAGGAAGTATACATTGAACAACCTGATGGATTTTCTTTGACAAATGACAATGATATGGTTTGCAAGTTAAGGAAAGCTTTGTATGGATTAAAACAAGCTCCAAGAGCTTGGTATGCAAGATTGGATAAGTATCTTTTAAAGATTGATTTTACTAAAGGAAATGCAGACAATAATTTATATTACAAAATAACTAATAATGACATCTTGATTATAGAAGTATTTGTTGATGATATAATCTTTGGAGGAGAAGATGGTTTATGTAAGGAATTTTCTACTAAAATGCAGCAAGAATTTGAAATGTCTATGATTGGAGAAATAAAATTCTTTTTAGGATTACAAGTTTCACAGACTGATAAAGGTATATTCTTGAGTCAATCCAAATACTTGAAAGAGTTACTAAAGAAATTTGGGATGGAGAACTCTAAACTGGTAAGCACACCTATGACTACAAATGACAAATTATCTCAAAGGGATGAATCTACACCTGTTAATCCAACTAGATACAAATCTATGATAGAAGGTTTACTGTATTTGACACAAACCAGACCTGATATTATGAATGCAGTATGTATTGTTTCTAGATTTCAAAGTAATCCTAGAGAAAATCATGAATCAGCAGTAAAAAGGAATTTTTGATACTTACAAGGCACTATAAATCTTGGATTATGGTATCCTAGAGATGAAAACTTTGAATTATGTGCATACACAGATGCAAATTGGGCAGAAGATATGGATGATAGAAAAAGCACCACCTGCAGAGCATTCTTTCTTGGAAACAGACTAGTTTCTTGGTTGAGTAAGAAACAGAGTTGTACATCTTTATCAACAGCAGAATCAGAATATGTTGCAGCAGCAACTAACTGTACACAAGTACTATGGCTTAAGCAAATGTTGAAAGACATAAAGGTAAAATGCAAGGAACCTATTACCATATATTGTGATAACACTACAACAATTGATATATCTAAGAATCCAGTACTACATTCTAAAGCAAATCATGTTTCTATCAAACTGAATTTTCTAAGGGAAAAAGTTGAAGAAAAGGAGATAAAATTGGTTTATGTGAATACTAAAGAATAGCTTGCAGATATTTTCACAAAACCTTTGCCTAAGGAGACTTTTGAATATCTCAGAGATCAGCTTGGAGTCATACCACCACCGGTAGAAACTTAGATAGTTGATGATTGTCATCAACCGGCAGAATTAAAAGACAAATCTTTTACTCCGGTCTTTGATGAGGAAGCTACTTCTCAGGGGGAGTAGTTGGTATATTAAATTGATTTGTATTTTGTGTATGAACTTGGTTTTATTATAAATTTGGCATTTGATGTCAAAGGGGGAGAGATATCTATGGAAAAACACATTATCTTTTGGAGAGATTGGTATGGAAACTTTGGATAACACATGTTGCTCCCAGGGGGAGAGATTGTTGTTTAGGAGAGACTATTACTCTCTGTATTTTGGTTATGATCTTTTTGGAGATTGTTGGTTTTTGGCATTTCTGTTTTGGCACTTTGATGGTTTTTCCATCTTGTGTTTCCATCAATGCCAAAGGGGGAGATTGTTGGTATTTTGGTATGGTTTTGTCATTGATGTCAACACCTACTAAAACACTAGCACTTTGGAGATCCAATGGCATTCACCGGCAAGCAAGTAACTATTGCACAGTTACTGGTATATGGTTCATTGACAGGATATAATGATCACCGGCACTTGAAATGATATGGAAGACACTTGGTAATATCGAAGATATCATGTGGACATCTTATCTTAATGAATTAATCATTGGTATATTCATATTTGCATATTTGCTTTTACCGGCAAATAGGTCCAGGGTTACACTGGCAGGTTTATCTTTTCCAGATCAGCATGGAACACTATGGAAATGATTAATTACTATTGTAAATGTATTAAGCTATCATGTTCAATCGGTTATTGCATCGGATATTATATTATTTGTAAAATGTTTTTATTGTAATATCTTGTAGAGCCGACCTACTAAAATTGGTCTTAGGTTATGGTATAAAGGTAAGATCTTACTTGTAAGATCAAGTGTGGAATGCGAAAAAGAATTGTGTGAAGGTATATGCGAGATTAAGCAGTGCAATGCATGCAGACATCATTTAAAGGTGAAGCTAGGTTTTTGTGAAAGCATATCAGCATTACACCGGTACTGAATCCAACCTATGAAGATGTTATTTTGTGCAGTACATTCTTATTGGATTTAACCATCCAACTGTAGTCAGTGTGACTCCCATTTTGTGATTGAGCAATGAGCTCTAGGCTGTTGGCCTTTCTGCATGTGCAGGCCCCATTTATGTGCACTTACTATCTGCAGTAGTATCATCTGATTATGGGTAAGGTTTCCCACCATGGTTTTTTCCCTTACAGGGTTTCCACATATAAATATTGGTGTCATGTGTTGTGGATGACTTTGTGTTTATATTTCATGCATTAATCTTTACTGGTATAGCAATTAACTGTTAAAACTGTCTACTGGCATACTTAACTAGTTTATCGGTATTAAGCATTAAGTTGGTTAAGTTGTTTTTGGTTTGAATTTATTTGACAACTGATTCACCCCCCCCCCTCTCAGTTGTCTCCGGGACCTAACATATCTTGCCTCCTTAACATGGTGAAAGACTTTCAATCTTGTTTCCTTCTACTTTACCAGAAGTATTAGCGTATGCTCCCACTAAAGTGGGGGCTAAATGTAGCATCATAAAGTTGTGACCATGCAATTTTCAACCTCATTTGGGTCTTCACATTGGAGAATTGAATCCCCAAGCCTGATTGGAGACCTGAGACTTCCCCAATCCTCAAAAACTACACTTTCTCGCATCCCGCACTCCCTAAACCCTACTTTATATCCTAGATAAGGGCAGGACAGGGGCGTGGCCCTATTACCCCTAGGATAGGGGCATGGCGCTCTTGTCCTTGCCCTATTTTGGGCCCAGCCATTCAAACTTTGCATTGGGATTTGCATTTTGGAAGAGGGAAAAGATTCCCTATGTCGGCCTATGACAAAAAATCAGTCAATCCCTAATTGATGAATATATAAGATGCATTCTCTCTCCCATTTGACATAATTCAATAAGAAGATGAGTTCAATAAGTGGAAATTGTGATCCTAAGCGAAATCAAGCATTCAAGCATTCAAGTATCCTTTCAATAATTGAGCATTCTCAAGTCTCCTTTCAAGGATAGGTGTTGCATTCAAGTCAAGGATTTAACCATTGAAGAGGAGATATCTTTAATCATTAAATTCCACACAAGCAACTCTATCTACATTTCAATTGCATCCTCCCTTGAGGTGAATTCTATTTCAATCTTTCATTTACATTTACTTGTAAGTACTAATTTTAATCATTTAGTTAATTCCAAAACTAGGGTTTGACTTGAAGACAAACCCCCAATCCCAACCCCATTTCCTCTCTTTTTTGTGTGTAGGTTGAAGGTGTGCAGCTATATTTGCATATTCAAACTCCACTCTCAGAGGTGAAAAAACCATTTTCAACGCGCAGATTTTTTGAAGGACTGTGTGCACTTTCAACACGGTCGTGACAACTTTCTCTCAAATTTATAGGGGAGCTTCATCTCGACATTTTACTACCAATTCCAGGTGCGCAGCTTCATCCTGCATTCCTATCTCAAGTTATAGTCATTTATTTGTCTCTCTTACACTTAATCTTAAATCGCATAATTCAACCTTTTACATTTTAAAAGAGGGGTTACTTTTACTTTCCAAATCCATTGTCAATTCACTTAGCATTCAATCTCTTCCTATTGAGATTGGATCTAGTGAATTCTCCCCCCTCTTTTAATGTAATGCGCATGAAAAGGTTTAGGAGAATCTTTTGTGAAACTTTCACTCCTCTTGAGGAGAGAAAAGCTTTCCTCTTGATTTCTTCATCACTCTCTTTCACCACCATTACACCAAGAATCCAATACAATATTTCAAAACAAAGCATATATCTATTTAGTATCATTTTTTGAGGGAAAAGGTGTTGGATAATAAAGTAAAACTTGAGTATGTACCTACGAAAGAGAAGATTGTAGATATCTTCATGAAGGCATTATGTAAAGATACTTTTGAGTATGTCTGGCAAAAGTTAGGGGTATTACTACTTCCTAATTTGAACTTATGTACATTCAGATGAGCATTGGTCTAATGAACAACTTGCATATTTTTTTATTTGGACTAATGCTGGGGTGCTTCCTCTTAGGGGGAGTAGGAGTAAGTTTCATAGGGGGAGTTATGTCCACCTTTGTCATTTTTGTCAAAGGGGGAGAGATGTAGAGATGTGTAGAGTTTTTGATTTGATGATGCAAAGAGAGTTATGTGTTTGTTGTTGATGGATGTTGCCATCAATGACAAAGTGGGAGATTGTCGCAAATATGATGTTGATGGTTATGATTGCTTGTCATTGATGTCAACACATGGTTTTGGTGTTGGTGATCTAGAAGATGTGTTCTCAGAATCCTTGGTGCTCAGAAAGATGTGTTTCATTCGATATTCAATGTGGGTTGGTTGAGTTGATGGTAATCGAGATTTCTTTGTCTATTGGATATGGTGTTGATCGATTGTATTTATAAGCATATTGGTTCCATTCTTATTATTGTTGCTTTGGGTAGTGCTATTTTGGGTCTGGATTAAGTCCAGAATTTGAGGAAGAGTAATGGAATTGATGTAGCATGTGAGTCATGATTTGGGTCAGAAATATGTAATGGATGTAACATGTTGATCTAATCGATGATGTGTGTTGTGGTATGGTCTACTTTCCATTCCTTCCCACCACCGAAATATTTAGTGTTGATCTAATCAATGATGTGTGTTGTGGATTTATTATTTTCTTTCTTTCTTTAACAATGAGCCTTTTCTGGGTAGTGAGCCCTCCTACAGTGAGAATTCTAGTAGTGAGCTACCCTTTGTAGAAATCACCTTAACTAGTGTCACCTTAACTGGTGTTTTATATTGAGAACTAGAATTCTCTATTGTGTTTCCCTTCTTGGGTTTTCCACATCATATCTAGTGTTCATTGTGTGATTTGTTGTATGTTTATGTTTTCATTTTATATATATTCTAATCAATTATATTGGTTATTCTAGATGCATAAAAGTATTGAAGAAATTGTTTAAGTTGTCAACTGATTCACCCCCCTTTTTAGTTGCCCAGATATTTAAAAAATGTGTTGCTTGTATCTAGAAGGCAAGGGACCAACAACAATAACTTACCTACAGTAGATCTTAGGGCAGTTTATGGTTTACAGACTCCAAGATCTATTTTAGCCACAAATTTTGTAGACCTTAATGGGAATACAACAATGTTCAACAAAGCAAAGGTAGAAGAATAAGAGGAAATAATAGTGCAACTCAAGAAAGATAATAATAATTTGAGAGAAGAATTAAGAGTATCTTTGGGCAAGGGCCTCTTGTTGGAAGTAGAGGCCACAACTTCAAAGTTAAAAATTGATGTTATCTTTGAGAAAGGGAAAAGAGAAGAAACAAAAAGGCAACTAGTTAGGGCCCAACAAGAAAATGTATCTTAGAAAAAAGAGCTCAAAACTAGTAAGTTTAAAATGGCTCAAAATCTGATCAAGGATTTCACCAATTGTTGCAACATTTGTAGCTTGTGTGTGTTGGTATTTTGGTATGGTTTTTTCATTGATGTCAACACCTACTTTGGAGATCCAGCAACATTCACTGGCAAGCAAGTAAATTGTGCAACAGTTACTGGTATATGGTTCACCGGCAGGATATATTGTTCACCGGTACCTGGAATGATATGGAAGACACTTGGTAATGTCGAAGACATCGTGTGGACACTTTGTTTTGAAGAATTAATCATTGGTATATTCATATTTGCATATTTTCTTTTACCCGCAAATAGGTCCAGGTTATCTAGGGTTACACCGACAGGTTTATCTTTTCCAGATCAGCATGGCACGCTATGGAGATGATTTATTATTGTTGTAAATGCATTAAGCCAACATGTTTAATTGGTTATTGCATTGGATATTATATTGTTTGTAAAATGTTTTTATTGTAATATCTAGTAGAGCTGACCTACTAAAATTGGTCTTAGGGTATGGTATAAATGTAAGATCTTATTTGTAAGATCAAGTGTGGAATGCGAAAAAGAATTGAGTAAAGGTATATGAGAGATCAAGCAAGGATATACACGAAGACATCATTTGAAAGTGAAGCTAGGTTTTTGTAGAAGCATATCAGCATTACACTGGTACTGAATCCAACATATGAAGATGATATTTTGTGCAGTACATTCTTATTGGATTTAACCATCCAGCTATAGTCAGTGTGACTCCCATTTTGTGATTGAGCAGTGAGCTCTAGGCTATTGGCCTTTCTGCTTGTGCAGACCCCATTTATGTACACTTACTATCTACAATAGTATCATCTGATTGTGGGTAAGGTTTCCCACCATGGTTTTTCCACGTACAAATATTGGTGTCATGTGTTGTGGATGACTTTATGTTTATGTTTCATGCATTAATCCTTACCGGTATAGCAATTTACTATTAACACTGTCTATCGGCATACTTAACTGGTTTACCAGTAAGCATTAAGTTGGTTAATTGGTTTTTGGTTTGAATTTATTTGACAACTGGTTCACCCCCCCCCCCCTCTCAGTTGTCTCCGGGACCTAACAATTGGTATCAGAGCTTAGTCCTCTTTCACAGAAGTTTAACAACTTGAGGAGATCCAATGTCTACTAACTATTTTAGGAAGGACAGTCCTAAACTTGATGGAACCAACTATGGAATATGGAAGATCATAATGGAGACACATCTAAATTGCATTGGTAAAGACATATGGGAAGTTACTAAGAATGGTTAAACTGCTACTGTAGCTAGTCAGACTGCTCCAACTACCTTAGCCAAAGATGAAGAGAATGATTACAAAGCAAGAGAAGCACTTTTGAGCGCATTATCAGATCAACAAATCATGGGATTATCAGATAGGTCTACTGCTAAAGCTATTTAGGATCACTTGGAAACACTGAATGAAGGAGATTCCACAGTCAAGATTGCAAATCTTGGAAGTTTCTGAGTCAGGTATGAACATCTGAAAATGGAAGAAGATGAAAGTATTTCTGCTTTTATGGAAAGAGTAAATGAAATTATTTTGGGTATTAAATGTTGTGGAGGAACCTTGAGTGAGGATGAAATTGTTTCAAAAATCTTGAGAGGTTTGCCACCGGCATATAAAATGAAGGTTACTACTATAAATGAGTTGAGAACAATGCCTAATACATCAGTAACTAGGGATACGTTGATTGGAAAACTTTCACCCTTTGAAATTGAGGAATTTGGTCTTGTTACTACTATAAAGACTGATTTGGCCTTTAAAGCATCAACATCATCTGCTCCATCATTTGACAAATCAGACTGAAGAGCCTTTTATGCAAGAGAACTTGAAGAATCCAGAAAGGAGAATGAAGAGCTTGAAGAACTTGAAGCACTATTTGCAAGGAAAATACCAAAAGGTCCAATTGGAAGTAAGTATGAACGTAAAGCACCCTTTAAATGTTTTAACTACAATAAGATTGGTCATATGGCTTCAAGATGCCCTGATAGACATGCTAGACTAAGAGAAGAAGCTAGAAGAACATACAAGCCTAATCCTGAATATCAAAGATACAGATTTAAAAAGAACAAAGACAAATCTTGTTACATTGCTGATGAAGGTGTGACTGATGATTCTGATGAGGATCCAGCAGACAATGGATGGGTTTTTATTGCTATAACAAAAGATCAATCGGCACCTACTGCTCAACCGGTAGAACAAGCCCTAGCAACTAAAGTTGAAGCAAAGGATGAATGGATTATTGACTTAGGATGCTCACATCATATGACTGGAGACAAAGGTAAATTCTTGAACTTTCAAGAATACAATGGAGGTTTAGTAAGATTTGGAGATGACAAAGCCTATTCAATCAAAGGTAAGGGTACAATATCTCATGATGGTAAGCATAACACTGACAATGTCTACTATGTTGAAGGATTAAATCATAATCTTTTAAGTGTTGGTCAATTAGTTGAGAAGGGATTTCAGTTACAATTTAAAAATGGAAAATGTAAAATCATGAATAGAACTGGTTTGGAAATTGCAACCGGTAATTAGACTAGAGGCAATATCTTTCATTTGAATAACAGTGAAAAGGCATGCTTAATTGCACATATAGATGAAATTTGGTTATGGCATAAGAGACTATGTCATGTAAACTTTGATTACATGATAAAAATCAGTACTTCTAAGGCAGTTAGAGATCTACCTAAAATTGTGAAACCTCAAAATACAATTTGTAAGGAATGTCAATTTGGAAAACAAGTTAGAGCTAGTTTCAAAAGTATTCCAGAAAAATCCAATAATGCTCTTGATTTAATTCACACTGATTTATGTGGTTTAGCTAGAACTAGAAGCTTACAAGGTGATAGATATTTCATGCTAATTATTGATGATTATTCTAGAATGTGTTGGGTTACTTTTCTCAGAGAGAAATCAAAAGCACTTGGAAAGCTCAAACTATTCAAAGCAATGGTTGAAAATGAAACTGGTAAGAAAATCAAATGTTTAAGATCAGATCAAGGAGGAGAATTCACATCTAAGGACTTTAATACATTATGTGAAATGAATGGAATCAGAAGACAGTTATCAGCACCTCGGACACCACAGCAGAATGGAGTTGTTGAAAGGAAAAATAGAACTATCTTGGATGCAGCTAGAAGTATGTTATCTAAAGAAAATCTACCACATGTGTATTGGAGAGAGGCAGTTAGCATTGTTGTCTATACATTCAACAAAGTTCATATCAAAGGTGAAACCGGTAAGACCCCTCATGAACTATGGTTTGGTAATACTCCTACTCTTAAGTATTTCAGAATTTTTGGAAGTAAATGTTATATTAGAAGAGATGAGTATATTGGCAAATTTGATCCTAGAAGTGATGAAGGAATATTTCTTGGTTATTCATCTAAGAGCAAGGCATATAGATGTTTTAATAAAAGATTGCAGAAAATTGTTGAGAGTACAAATGTAAAGATTGATGAACAATTCAGAGGAACTTCAAGGTATATAGACTCTGAACTGACAACAGAAATTATGACAAATGAACCTATACTGAATCCACCGGTACAGAATGAAGATCTAGTTACCCCGGTATCATCAGAAGATTCCACAATAATTGAAGAACAATAGCAAACTAAGACACCACGGTATGTAAGATTGAATCATTCTGAAGATCAGATAATTGGAAACAAATTTAAAGGAGTTATGACAAGAGGAAGATTGGCAAATGAAGAGGTATGTCTTATTTCTCAAATTGAACCATCATCTATCAATGAGGCATTTGAAGATAAATTTTGGATTAAAGCTATGGAAGAAGAATTAGGACAAATTGAGAAAAATAATACTTGGACATTAGTTCCCCGGCCTAAAGATAAAAATGTAATTGGAACTAAATGGGTATTTAGAAACAAACTTAATGAAGATGGTAAGGTTGTCAGAAATAAAGCAAGTCTAGTGTGTAAGGGATATTCTTGGAAAGAAGGAGTTGATTACAATGAAACCTTTGCACTGGTAGCCAGAATTGAGGCAGTTAGATTATTCTTGGCCTTTGTAGCTCACAAGGACTACAAAGTTTATCAAATGGATATTAAATGTGCATTTTTGAATGGAGATCTTGAAGAAGAAGTATATATTGAACAACTTGATGGATTTTCTTTGACAGATGACAATGATATGGTTTGCAGGTTAAGAAAAGCTCTGTATGGATTGAAACAAGCCCCAAGAGCTTGGTATGCAAGGTTGGATAAGTATCTTTTGAAGATCGGTTTTACTAAAGGGAATGAAGATAGCAATTTATATTACAAAATAACTAATGATGATATCTTGATTATTGAAGTATTTGTTGATGATATAATCTTTGGAGGAGAAGATGGATTATGTAAGAAATTATCTCTTGAAATGCAGCAAGAATTTGAAATGTCTATGATTGGAGAAATTAAATTCTTTTTAGGTTTGCAGATTTCTCAGACTAATGAAGGTAGATTTTTGAGTCAATCCAAGTACTTGAAAGAATTACTAAAGAAATTTGGGATGGAGAACTCTAAACCGGTAAGCACACCTATGACTAAAAATGACAAATTATCTCAAAGGGATGAATCTTCACCTGTTAATCCAACTAGATACAAATCTATGATAGGAGGTTTACTGTATTTGACACAAACTAGGCTTGATATTATGAATGCAGTATGTATTGTTTCTAGATTTCAGAGTAATCCTAGGGAAAATCATGAATCAACAGTAAAAAGAATTTTCCGTTACTTACAAGGCACAGCAAATCTTGGATTATGGCATCCTAAAGATGAAAATTTTGACCTATGTGCATACACAGATGCAAATTGGGCAGGAGATGTAGATGATAGAAAAAGTATCACTGGAGGAGCATTCTTTCTTGGAAAGAGATTAGTTTCTTGGTTAAGTAAGAAACAGAGTTGTACATCTTTATCAACAACAGAATCAGAATATGTTGCAGTAGCAACAAACTGTACACAGGTATTATGGCTTAAGAAAATGTTGAAAGACATAAAGGTAAAATGCAAGGAACCTATTACTATATACTATGATAACACTACAGCAATTGATATATCTAAGAATCTGATATTACACTCTAAAACAAAACATGTTTCTATCAAACTAAATTTTCTAAGGGAAAAATTTGAAGAAAAGGAGATAAAACTGGTTTATGTGAATACTAAAGAACAGCTTGTAGATATTTTCACAAAACCTTTGCCTAAGGAAACTTTTGAGTATCTCATAGATCAGCTTGGAGTCATACCACCACCGGTAGAGACTTAGATAGTTGATGATTGTCATCAACCAGTAGAATTAAATGGACAAATCTTTTATTTCGGTATTTGATGAGGAAGCTACTTCTCAGGGGGAGTAGTTGGTATATTGAATTGGTTGGTATTTTGTATGAACTTGACTTTTTGTGACTTTGGCATTTGATGTCAAAGGGGGAGAGATATCTATGGAAAAACACATTATCTTTTTGGGAGAGATTTTGAAAAACACATTTAAGGAGAAATTGGTATGAGAGATTGGTATTAAATCTTTGGATAAACACATGTTACTCCCAGGGGGAGAAATGGAGATTGTTGGTTTTTGTATTTGGCATTTTTGTTTTGGCACTTTGATGGTTTTTCCATCTTGTGTTGCCATCAATGCCAAATGGGGAGATTGTTGGTATTTTGGTATGGTTTTGTCATTGATGTCAACACCTACTTTGGAGATCCAACAACATTCACCAGCAAGCAAGTAAATTGTGCAACAGTTACTGGTATATGGTTCACCGACAGGATATATTGTTCACCGGTACCTGGAATGATATGGAAGACACTTGGTAATGTTGAAGACATCATGTGGACACTTTGTTTTGAAGAATTAATCATTGGTATATTCATATTTGCATATTTGCTTTTACCGGCAAATAGGTCCAGGTCATCTAGGGTTACACCGATAGGTTTACCTTTTCCAGATCAGCATGGCATGCTATGGAGATGATTTATTATTGTTGTAAATGCATTAAGCCGACATGTTTAATCGGTTATTGTATCGGATATTATATTGTTTGTAAAATGTTTTTATTGTAATATCTAGTAGAGCCGACCTACTAAAATTGGTCTTAGGGTATGGTATAAATGTAAGATCTTATTTGTAAGATCGAGTGTGGAATGCGAAAAAGAATTGAGTAAAGGTATATGTGAGATCAAGCAAGGATATACACGAAGACATAATTTGAAAGTGAAGGTAGGTTTTTGTAGAAGCATATCAGCATTACACCGGTACTAAATCCAGCATATGAAGATGCTATTTTGTGCAGTACATTCTTATTGGATTTAACCATCCAACTGTAGTCAGTGTGACTCCCATTTTGTGATTGAGCAGTGAGCTCTAGGCTGTTGGCCTTTCTGCATGTGCAGACCCCATTTATGTACACTTACTATCTGTAGTAGTATCATTTGATTGTGGGTAAGGTTTCCCATCGTGGTTTTTCCCCTTACAGGGTTTCCACGTACAAATATTGGTGTCATGTGTTGTGGATGACTTTATATTTATATTTCATGCATTAATCCTTACCGGTATAGCAATTTACTGTTAACACTGTCTACCGGCATACTTAACTGGTTTACCGGTATTAAGCATTAAGTTGGTTAATTGGTTTTTGGTTTGAATTTATTTGACAACTGATTCACCCCCCCCCCCCTCTCAGTTGTCTTCAGGACCTAACAGTGTGGACAAGTTTTTAAGAAATTTTCCAAATTATTAAGAGACAAAGAAAAACAGAACCTCACTTGAAACTTATAGTTAAATATTTATCTAAAAAGCAACAACTACTTTGTTGTTTACATAAGTTTTCTAAGAATGTTTTGAATGAAGTTGAGAACCCATGGGTGGACATGATGGATGAGTTGAGGACCATAAAGTTTGAAGCAAATGCACTAGTGATTGAACCCCACAAATTCCATGGATAAATAGCATGACCTCTTGGTAGGTTTTTACAAGTTGGTGGGCACTACTCCTCTACCATTTATTAATGAAACTAGGGAAGACAAGACTGAACAAGAATGGAAAAATGAACTTGGAAAAGTTCTTCTAAATAATTTAATTGACAAAGTTATAAATGATGCAAACAAGTTAGAAGAGAACTTGCATAACCAGTTGGACGACTCAATGTATGAGCTTGAATATAGTGTTAGAATTTTGAACAAACAAAATGCAATTTTGGTAAGTTTGGCCTACAATGCTCATCTTGATGCTTGCACTCATTTTTTGTTAAAAGAGAAATGAAGTGTGGAACAAAAGGATATTTTAGTACCTTGGTCATTTCTAAACCAATTTATTTTGTTTTATTTGCATGTCAAGTGCCAACTCACCATCGAGTTTGGGTTTTCACCTACTTAGCATGGATGTATTAGCATCGAAGAAATCACATCATAAGTAATCATTAGAAATTATAGGTTGAGTTGTTTCCATCCTTCCTCATGTAATTTGTGTCATAGAATGCTTTTAGCATATTCTCTTGTAAACAAGTTAAAGTATGACATGCGGTGAAGTAACTTGAATCGTGTTTCTCCCTTGTTGTTATAAAAGGGATTTCGAGGTTGCTTTAGAGGGGGTTCTAAATATTACTTTTGTATGGGATAGGTAGAATAGAAAGTTTTGTCAAAATATTTTGTGCAAAAAATATATCTATAGTCTTTCATGTGATTTGAATTGTATTGAACACTTTATTGCATATCAATGAAAATATCATCCCAATTTCTCTCCTATTCATTATTATATCAATTTGTATGAGTTTATTTATTCAGGATGAATAACCTTGTATTTGTGAAAATTTCATAAATGTGTAGTGTGTTTATTGGCTTTCTTCAAGGGAGAAATTAAGTCCTTTAAGTGCATTACAACAATTAAAGAACATAGTAGAGATTCCTCAAGTATAATTTGGAATTAATAAAATATAAAGCTTATGTTAGGCATGGGTTTTAAAATTTACAAGTGCATTTAATGAAATTCATTTGATACATGACTATGTTCGAATGGATTGAAGCACTTCTCCCATTTGCATTAAGACTCAACAACCAATTCAAAATTATGTCAAGTCATATTTCTTTTTTATGTTAGTAAGAGTTAGATTAAAGTAGATTTCTCATTCTCAGACACATAGTAAAGATGGGTAGCTAGAATTGAGAAAATTCTGAGTGAAATGGCATTTGTTATGGTCATTAATCTGAGAATTATCTGCATATGGTTGATACTTATGGTTAATTTGTCAAATCTTTAGGTATTACCAGGTATACCTATCTTGGTTTTGCAAAACCAAAAGAGAAAGAGAATTCCCTCAAATTATGAATAATTCTCAAGAATTTGCCATTGATCTATAATATCCAATGATAGGAGAGGGCAAATACTTCATAAGAATATAGTAAACAAATGAAAGGAAAATTCGGGGATAAAGTATTGTCATTTCAAACACTAAGAACAACTCAAGGTATGACATTGATATAAGGAATAAGCACTATAGCGACAACCAAAAGGCACACTCTTATAATGTTAATGATATATGAATGATACTTCACAAAGCATCAGATCATGGTGTCTACAATAAATAAGGTTGTCTATAACCAAACAATCATTATAAGTGAGGAATTTAGTCAGCAATCAATGAAAACTGTCAACATGACGTGTAGGCAACTAATCCGTTGTGCTTAATATTACACAACATGATGTGTAGTCTTAAAATCTCATGTGCAAAGAATCTCCTTGCACCCAATAAAAGCTCATATAGAGTCATGCAAAGTCAAAATCCTTTATGCCACATTACAATACCAAGAATATCATGAAGGAGTATTAAATGCAAATAGGTAGGGTTCTTGAGCAAATCCAAAAAACACTAGAGCATAGATTTCTTGTTATTTGCTATATGTCTATAAAAAAATTCTTTCATTGTCAAGGTAACGGTTTATTTATCAACAATAAATTTGAGAAAAAATTATTGTAATCTCTGAGACAGTATCCAAAAGAGTAGGGTATAAATGAGGGAGAGATGAATGTCAAGACAAAACAAACACTAGTGAATTCTTATTAAGACAAATCAAAAGTCATCATCAAAATGCTTGACCAGAGACAATATTTTGGGAATCTTAGAGGGGCTCATGGAAGTTGCAACTCTGGAAGTTTGTAATAGAAGTTTGTAATGGAAACAAGTGCATGGACCATTAGCTACCATAATAGTTTCTCACACCTAGTAAGGAATAGTCTCCACTCTGGAACCAAAGGTTTCACATGGACAGACATCCTAACATGAGGAATTTGTACCATGAAGAGGGCAAATTAGTAGTCCATTGTAAAGAGCCATTACTACAAATAAGAGTGCAAAAGTGACAATATGAGAATAAGGATAGTATGTCATATTGTCGTGTATTCTGGTGATGGTATAGAGAAAACTCTAACAAGAGAAAAAGAAAAAGCAATTTCCTAGAAGCTTTCAATTAGTTGGCATATCAATAGTACGGTCCAAATCTTAATGGGCAAGGATCATGCTAGTGAAAATTGTAGACTATGAGGATGATCCATAAATGGAGGTCAATAATCTATAGAAAGACAATAATGACCATCCAAAAACAAGGTTTATAGATTTTATCAAATAGAGACAACCAAACAAAAACAGTGACACAAGATTCAATTGAAATTGCCTTTTTTCATGCAATCACATGATATGGTGCAACCATCTAAAAACAATGATTAATGACAGCCAAGTTGTTGTAGACAATGAAGATACCTACAAGATTTTATATCTTGAAGAAAACCTATAGAAAGGACTTACAAGATCAGTCCTATGACTATTGAGATAAGAGCACATCAAGTGACCAGAAGAAAAAAACATATTATTTGTTGAGTCCATTGGCCTTTAGGAAGGCACGAGTCGTAACCGTTCTCAAAACATCACTCATCATTTTAAAAAAAATCTTTACATTTTCTATTGTAGGAGCAGCTATATGTAGTATTTTGCTTTCAGTTTTAACATATTTTCACCTTGTGCCAGTCAAATGATAGAGAATAAGGAGTGATTGAATCAAAGTTGACATAAAAATAACCCTTCAAAATTCCAAAACGTGATTAATTTAAATAAATGGCAATGCTAACTCATAATTATAATGTATCCATCAAATAAAAATGTGTACATTGCATAACAAAAAATAGAAAGACATAAACTTATTCACAAAATGAAAGATTGTATAAAACATAGGGTCTTGCCCAATTTCATCAATTTGTGTTTTAACGATACATAAATGTCAATAAGTATTTTGCAAATAATACATTTTAGTTTAATCTTGTTTAAGAGTGAAATCTAGACTGGATCCTACAAAATCTAGACCGTCTAGTTGTCCTTCTTCTTCTCCTGAACGGGGTTGTGTAGTTCATAAACAGTAGATTAGATGAAAAATGATTGGCCACACGTTCAATCAAGTCACCATACACTATAATTGTGGTTCGTCCTTGTTCATGGGTGTATGTAAATGTGCACAACAATTCAAACTATGGAAGAATCATGGGCCAAAAGATCATGGAAAGATGAATGTGCCACAGTTGTCGACCGACACCAACATGTGGCATGAGAAACCAATTCCAACAATCAGTTTGAAAGATCGACATAGGGTCCCAAAAGTGTTGTATTTTGACACGGACATTCCACGCATCCCTATTGGGCTCATCAATAATTTTTAGAACAATGATTCTCATTACATTATCAGGAAGTGCCAAAAGACATGACATATTTTCACTGATAGCAATAAGAATTGCCAATAACCTGTAGATGAAGAGAATGAAATACTATTAGTTTTGTGTTAACTATAGCATTCAAAATATGAAACAAATAAAGGCCTGCATCTTGATTATAAATAGGGATAGAAAATCACAAACATTCTCCGCAGCACACATGTAATGTACTTAATCGATGTGTCACTTAGATAATGCAAATCACAAGTGTGACAGACCTATATAAACATATACATCAGTAGAGTGAATATGAGGTGTATATAGATAAATGTTATATGAATATGAATGAAATATAAACATGGAAAAGGAAAAATAGATATTTGAATATGTGGGAGTTTTTTGTTTAAAAGACAAATCAATGAGGTGCCAAGTAAGCCCAAACCGTTAAGTTTGACAGTCCATGTTGGATAAAATGTCATGTATATCATTGCAAGAAATCAAAACATGGGGAATTGTAAAGCATATCTACACTATCACTGCTAATATGAAATAAAGAGTATAAACAAATGTATTGTTAGCGACCGATAATCAGTCATAAACATTTTTTCTACAATAAGGCACTAGAGAGGACATCTATCTATATACGTAGAGAATGCACATTGCACCAATTGAATACCTTCGATGGCCACATATTGTCAGCCTGCTAACATGGTATTTTATTTTGTCATTTACAATCAATGGCATGTATCTGAGAGAATTCAAAATGTCAACC
Source organism: Cryptomeria japonica (assembly GCF_030272615.1). Taxonomy (NCBI): domain Eukaryota; kingdom Viridiplantae; phylum Streptophyta; class Pinopsida; order Cupressales; family Cupressaceae; genus Cryptomeria; species Cryptomeria japonica. Next base: position 574,491,680 of record NC_081407.1, on the reverse strand, counting down.
ACTAATAACAGTCCTACATTACTCTTAGAAATCATGTGAATGTTTTTCACCCATAGCACTATCAAAATCCAAACACCTACCTGGAATTATTTGGGCAGAGTTCAATGATGACTTCAACACCGAGGGAGCAATTTTTGCACCATTTTCATCAACAACAAAACATAAAACATCTAAAAGGACAAGAATCATTGAATGTTCGAATACCCAGAAACATTCACATGAGCTTCCTCTGCTTCATCCATTCTCTTCTTCCTCTTCCTCCTCGTATAACTTTATAAAGAGATCACAAACAACTTAAAATTAGGGACATCGTATGACATGTCATTACCACTACTCTATCTACATTGTAGCTAAACTTGAGCATGATCCTTTCTTGCATTAAACCATGGCCACATGTGAATAGGGATAGTTTCTGTTGGATTAGTATGTGGACTGAAGTTGAATGTTAGAGCATAAAAATACTCAAGATCAAGAAAGAATCTCTTCACATAGGATGCATAGGACTGGCGTTGTCCATGTGTGTGTGGCATTTTGTCCGACGACATATTCATCAATGAACTTTCTTCCTTCCATGCCACCATTGCATCCATATCTATAGCACCAACACTAACACCATTCAGATCCTCTATAGTACCTACATTGGAAGTCATCTCATGGATAACTTCAAGTGTTGATGTATCATTCACACTTATAACAGACTCAGTGGATATTAAAACATCACCTGGACGATGATATTGTGTTAGACTCAAGTGAAGTCTTCAAATACATAAAACATTAAATTCATGCTTTAAATCAGTACAGTAGCTCCTAATACCCACTTACCTTCGAAACCTACATCCTCGATTGAGCTATTGGTCATCTCCACAACCTTCAACACATGCTTGCATTTGTTTCCCTACAAACTCCAAGGACAATCACATACATGTAGGTTTACTCCATACAACATAACAAGATGAAAAGTGGATGAAGTCTGACTTTTCACCCAATACCAACCAGGATGAGTGTTGTCACGAACACAGTCTACATCAGGTATTTCATTTTCCCTCTCCATACTGGTTTTCAAATGTCCAACCTTGTAATTTGTTGGAAATCTGAAATTTTGCAAGCTTTGTTTTTCCTCGTAGAATGGTTCCATTCTTTTGACAATTGTGTAGTATAGATGGTCCATCCTCATGCATTTCTTCTAGCGATCGCTTAGGAAATGTGTCTTTAGGATGCAATGGTATGACTCAATGACAACATTTATGTCTTGGTTAGCATGTGATAATTTTCTAAAGAAAATTGCTCGCATAGCTGCCAAAGAAGGTGTAAGACATCTACAAGCCCAAATCCAAATTACACTAGGTTAAATGAGTTAACAAACAATAATTAGGAAGAAATATTGAGATGTAAGCTCACCAATACGATATTATCCTTCACATCATGTCTTCGAGAATTACTCCACAAATTGTGGCTCATCACTGAATTCATCCATGAATGCATGCAATTGGTAAATAATGCCATCTTCACTTTCCTCCACTGCCATCATGATTGTCCCTAGTCAACAAAATGTATTTATAGCTCTTTCCTTTGAGGTATGCACACATTCTTCAGTCATGCCCGACACACGTGCCAAATGCAAAGGAGGACATGACATTTAAAAAAAAACCTTAATAGAAAGTCAATAGTGATTTGCAACTATCTCATGAAAATGAGTAAAATGGAAACCAACCCATCATAGGATTTCATTTCACTGATTCAAACGAATAAGACATCCACATACTCTATGGCTTGTATCTCTATACAAGCATCATTAGACAAAAATGTATTGATCCTCCACTCAGGTCTCAACTCCTTCCCTTGCCTATGCACCTCAGATAACCAAACTTGAATGTCCTTGATCTTGTTCTAAGATGACACAACCCATGCAACAAGAACCCATGTTTGTTGCTCGTCAAAAACCAACAACATATACAATTGGTATTGTTTTCATTAACAACAACAACAACAACAACAATAGTTACCATCTACGAAGGTATAGACTTGGATATAAATATAATGAATAATAATTGAAAGGACTTTCAAGTGTCTGACTCGATATTTATTTGTTGCAAATGTCGAATCCATTGAGATGATTGAGTTATGTGAGTGTTGAGCCATCATCTCTAGCATCCAAGGAGTTTGGATGGCCATTATGAAAGGTTTGTTGGCTCCTTATGGATAGTGGGAAAAAAAAAATTATCCTTATCTTTCATCATGCATATCTTTTTGCACTCGAATAGACTACACCCTTTTCCACGTGTTCATAACATCCTTCCATGTTAAGAACCTATCTCTTTGCCTCAACATGGTATAGAAGATCAAAAAGATGTATTTCCATGATAACATTGTTGGGTGAATATTTTGTCATTAGCATACCAATGACAAAATATATAATTCACACACAGCTATGTTGAGAAATTAATCTCTCCTCTCATCAAGGGGAGGTTCCCTTTGAAATTTCTTCTCTAATTAACAACAAACTAAAATCTGTGGGTAAGTTTCGGGCATATAACTCTCTTTTTTTAGAGTTTATGTATTTTCCCTCCACTTGTTACAATTCTCTATCACTTTTGATACTTAAAGAAATGAACAAACTAATCCAACAAATTACACCAAAAATTACATTCAAGAAGGACAAAGTCTTTCTTGAATGTAATTCTAACTAAGCTAATTATTACAAATGATAAGAAAATTTAACTTGCAGCTCAAAGTATTCAAGTATAAATTCCCAAATCCTTAAACTACAAGTAATAGCAGAAATACAAAGCCTACCACTAATCACTTAACATTGGAAAATTTCCCAAATATTTTGTTAGCTCAAAGTCTACTCAACACACTTGGAAATCTCTTTCAATAACATAGATAAATTTGCCAACAAGATTTTAATATATATAAGAATGATTGTGAGAACTAAACATAGGAGTAATTTCAATCACAACCACAATCTTCTACTCACTCAAAGTTGAGGTCTAATGGATTGCTTTCTTATATTACTTTTAATCCAATTTTACATCCAAAAAGCTCAAAGTCTTGTTTGGCACAAAATCTCAGCAAAGTTTTGCTAAGCATATTAAAAGATAAATGTGTACAAATGAGGGTCCTCCTTATATATGAAAAGAGTGGAGAAAAATGTGGGCATAGTTGACTAATTCAAATGCACAGTCCCACTTGACTACAACTACAGCAGAAAGAAAATATGCAAGTGCAAGAAAACTTGCAGCATCTAACAAAGCAACTACATGAAAAGAAAGTGTCAAAAAGGGGACACTTTATTCATCTTTCTCCTCCTCATTGGATTTATGAAATTCTTCAAACCGAGCCAAAGCAACTTGCATCTCAGCTTTGTCTAGTTCCACATCAGCAATCTCATCAGCACATCTTCTTTTCTCCATCAATTTGTTGGGAGAGGGCTCGGACATTTCAACATTGATCATTAGTATCTTGAAGATCATCAGCATCAGAAGGGCAAATTCCATCAATTGGGATGAGAATTTGGGGTCAAAAAGAACTTAGGAGAAAAACTAGGAAAAACTTGCAAGTTGGACTTTTAAGTCCGATCTACAAGTTCAAACAACATCATACGCAAGTCGGACTTTAAAGTCCGATCTGCAAGGAAAAAACTTGACAAGCAACTGCATGTCAGACTTTAAAGTTTGATCTGCAACCTGGGAAAGAAACTCAAAATTCGCACATTTGACTTCAAAGTCCGATGTGCAAGGAAAATCAATCAAAGATTACATATCGGACTTTAAAGTCCGATATGCAAGAAGGGCAAAACCTAGGTTACAGGTCGGGAAAAATTCCTCGACCTGCACATAGGCAGACTTGCAAGTCAAGAAAAATTCCCCGACCCGCACTTAGACCTGCAAGTCGGGAAAAAATCCTTGACTAGCACATGGACTAACTTGTGGGTCAGGAAAAATTCCCCAACCTACACTTAGACCTGCAGGTCGGGAAAAATTCCCCGACTTGCACTTAGACCTACAGGTCGAGAAAAATTTCCCGACCTACACTTAAAGGTAGACCTGCATTACTTGGCAGACCAAAATTGCACTTCAGGTTTTAAAACCCGACGTGCAAGAAAACACAAGAAACACTGCATTTTTGGGTTTTAAACCCCGAAGTGTAGACAAAAGATGAAATAAAAGATGAAGGCAAAAACATGAAAATGACAAAAATGAAGATGCAAACCGACACGACTTATGAGGAAAGTCAACCGACCTTGGAGGACGTAGGCTACAAAATGGACAAGTTTCATAGGGGTTGGACCACCATTTTGACCATGCCGAAATCGAGAACAACAAACATCAATATGAACATCCATCGCCAACAATCTCTCTATATAACTCTTGCATTTGCTTTAAAGATTTGGTACAAACTAAGACTGTGGACCCTTTGTTATGTTATTCGCACCATGACAAAATTCACCATTGCCATCTACATGAAACATTGCCATCTACATGAAACATTTCCATGTATATCAAAATTGCCACTTCTGGTCTACCATACAATACCTTAACATTCATGTGGCACTGGCAACCCTATTTATTTTGAAAGTTCCTAACACACTTCTTGCATGGAGGGTTGTTCCAATGGTCCTCTGGACCATACGTACATCAATAAATACTATACGATCTCTCATATTATCGAGTAGATATGTTATAAAAATATAAGATTGAAAAAGTATTGCAATGAATCAATATACTAACTAGGAATACATCTTTGTGGTGTGTTATTTGTACATTGTTGTATGGTATTCTTTATGATTCTTACTGACAAACATGGATTCCTCGATAAAAAATCATTGAATCTTGCCAATGGAATTGTTGCACAAAGATCTTTTACAAAATCATCTTCCACACAAATTGGAGTCCACGCAATATCATTTGATGAGAAAGGGCAAACACCTTCGCCACAATCTTGGACTTTCAAATCCATCAGTGTTTGTCTTTTTTGTTGCCTCCCCATCCTAAACAATACACATAACAAACCTATGGTATATGGAATATAGCACTAGTACACAATGGATATAACAATATTTAATAAATAAGTATAATCTCAAGTATGTCTCCATTCTGAAACAACGATATGTTCATTATAATCAATGTGTGTATAGTATCTTCAATGTGCATACACAATAACAAATTTGATACAGGTGTTGTCAAATTGTGTCACTCCATTCAATAAATATGAAATGAAGACATATCACACATCAAACCATCAAATAAGTTTACTTCTAAGTCTTCAAAAACACAATGTGTTATTCGCCATGCAAATTTCTTTAGCCAATTAATTAGAAATATCTTGGCAATATGATTGATGGCACACACATCATTTATAGTAGTTTTAGCACTCTCCCTAACAAAGAACATGAACCTAATGATAAAGGGCATGTAGTCATTATACAAGGAAGACAACATTGAGACTTGGTTGGATAGAGCCATAAATAACAATCTAATTCATATTTTTTTCTAGGAGCAACAAAGACATGAAGTGTCAAAAAAAAGGAAATGATAGTCACCAAGATGGAAAAAACACTTTTATTATCAAGGACAGATATTTCATATCAAATTTTAATGTGTCAAAGGTAGTCCCCAATCTCACAGTAGCTTTAAGAGACCATTTCCAAGCTTAAATTAAATGCATTACACTCCACCTAAGACAAAGCTAAAAAAGTATACATTGTGTCATTGAGAAGGCATCCTTAGTCTTCAAGTAAATTCCTAGCAATATGAGTGATGACACATAAATTATTTGTAGTAATTTTAGCACTCTCCCTAGTAAACCACACAAAGCTCATGATAATGGGCTTGCAATCATTATATAAGGAAGACAACATTGAGACTATCATTGCATAAAGCTAGTATATAACTAAATGATAATATATATTGGATACAAGGGAATGACAATACATAATCATTGATAGATACAAGGGAATGACAGTGTGCAAAGACATTCATACTTGACATGGTGACAAGATGGTGAAAAAGATACCTAGATAGAGCGAAGAATAACATTCCAGTTCATACGATTTTCTAAAATACATCATAGACATAAAGTGTGAAAACAAAACAAAAAAAATGATAGTCACCAAAAATGTCAAAGACAGTCAAGGACAGTCATGGCATATCAAAGCTTTATGTCCCAAAACCAGTCCTCAATAGCACAAAATCTAAGAGAAATAGTTTATAGGCCTATGTCAAACGTGTACAGTCCACCTAAGACAGATAAAAAGTATACATAGTGACATTGAGAAGGCATATTTGGTCTAAAACTAAAGTCTTTGGCAATATGAGCGATGGCGCATAGATTATATGTAATATTTGTAGCAATCCCCTTCACAAATGATAGTAAGATCACCATACCAGTTTTAATAGTTGTATGCATTCACAGATGATATGGGGACATGATGGTGAAGAAGACAGTTGGATAGAACCATGAATAATAGTTAACTTCATATGAATTTCTAAGGATAAGCAAAGGCATCAAGTGTCAAAACACATGAAAAGAGAGTCATCAAAATGTACACCAAATATGGAGTGATATTTATAGCAAATATGATGTTCTCTCTATCTTACAAAATGTATGTCAATCATTCTCTTTTCTCAATGTTATCAATATTCTATTTTGTTGCTCAATGCTAGATAAAGGAACATTTCATCTACATCATAGTTCCTTAAAGGTTGTATTGTCAATATCATACTTGCCTTCAGAACATCGATGGAATGAATTGTATGGTTGATATGTGGAAAACCATCTTATGGACATGTTAGAATATGAAGTTACCGTTTCTTATATTGACCATAATCATTTGATCAAATCTATGCTTATATTAGGATCTTCACGCAGGTAAGATTGACAACAAGCAATATTAATAAGTTTCATATCATTTTGTCTCAAGATCCAAATCATGAAATCCAATGTTCATTGATACATGAAATAAACTTATTATTTTATATCTATTACTTCATGACTTGATATCTTTCAACTGTTCCTATTAATTCGTGAATAGAAATTGATCACTTGCTCTTATTATGGTAACACTCTAACTTATTTTCTAGGTGTTTACTTCAAGATGGTGGATGGGCAAATCGTCATCTTATAGATAACACTATTTTCCTTGATGGGATATTAATGTCAAACCTAATGTAACTGTCTATATTAACGCAAAACTAACTACTTGAACTTATAATTGTTATCTACAAAAAATGCCTACATCTATTTCCTAACAACTTGGAAGAGTTCAAGGTCTGCCACCCCTTGATAATGATGAATACTAAGAGGGGGGGTAAATTAGTAAACCAAAAAATACTGTCAACAAACTTTTGAACAGTTTAGCAGATAACCGGTACAATAGATTTGCTAATAAACTGGTTAAGATAAATGCAAACCAAATAGAAAACAAAGCATTCACCCACAAGAGCATAATCACCATAACACGGGATATTTGACGTGGAAACCCAAATGCAAAAAACCACGGTGAGCAAAAACTCATAAGTAACTCTCTGCAGAATAGAAACCAGACCGGTTAAGGTCATACAATGTTCTTCACCAGAACAAATCCTGTTAGGAATCTAGATCTTTGTTAGGAGATAATTCATGTTAAAGACTACCTTGTGAGAGGATTTCAGATCCACAGTTGTGAACCACCTTGTTAGAGGATTTACAAAGGATTTTCTAGGCCTACTCGGTTAAGGGTTTCAGACTTGTCGAAGATGTGAGTAATCAACAAGTGAGTGATCTAGATACTAGCACAGTATGCTTGGTTAGATCCTTGACAGCTCATTGTTAATGCATTTAAGCATTACTTCAGTCTCCAATATCTCCACACGCTACACAGACCTAATATGCTCTACAACGATCGCACATAACTTTTTCTATCACACATCTCTTACACACCATACATGCAAACCCTAGACATGATGTCCTTATAAAGGAAACTGATTTCATGTTAGTCCAATAGGATTAGACTACAAGTTCCTAGGTTCAGTGCATCTAGACACATTTGGTAACACGACACAAAATCACCGCCAAAGTGTCGGTGGATGATAACTCATCACACATTACAGAAATACCGGTTGGTAACTCATCACAGAGTAACACTGGTTAATACAATATACCAATTACCGGTTTGTCAAAAATGAAGACTGGTAGATCATAGTGTTCCGATCAAAAGTTAACTACCGCTTAGGTCCTTCGTATCGCTTGTGATCCTTGAACCACTTAGGGTCTCCATACCGCTTGAGCTCGTCAGTCAATCTGTGACCAGTAAACATCTTCTACAAAATATCAAGTCTAAAAGACTATACATTCAATAATACACAATACCGGTTGGAACAATTACCGGTTGAGCATAACTCATACATCAAGAAAGTGTGTGTCCATCATCAAGAAAGTGTGTGTCCATCAATGACAATCAAAACATCATCAAAATGCCAACAATCTCCCCCTTTGGCATTGATGGCAACACTTAGGAAAATTTTGACATCTAAGTGTTTTTACAACAAAAATGTCATAATCAAAATTACTCCCCCTAAGCATATACGCTATCCCTTTTGCAAAAATTACAATGTACACTACTCCCCAAAGTGCGGTGAACTCACAAAGTTGGTTCCCACTTTTTGTTGAAATCATACATTTTTTAAAAAATATAATGCTTTAAGCTTTAAGAGGTCCCATTTGAAGTAATTAATTAAAGAGAGTTATATCAAAGGCTCTTAAATCAAAATTTCTTGGATAGAACCTCTCTACTTCTAAATCATACTTGCAATGGAGTCTCCTTTGCATCTATCAAATGCTGATAAAAAACCAATTTTACATTAGCTTTTGGGGGGTCAAATTAATTCATTTAATTGGTTTTTTTTTTTAAGTATTTAGTCCTTATTATAAGCTTTCCAAATAGTATAACTTTTAATATATTTTTATTTTATTTCTTATGAATGTAGGTTTTTCACCAAACATGAACTTCTTTGTTCAATGCATTGGGAAAAATAGTAAACTAATTCAAAAAAATTCTGAAAAATATCTATGCACTAGGTATTGGTGTTTTCTTTCTAACAAAAAAAAGAAAATTGAATTTTGATTTATATAGAACAAGTTATGTGTTCAAACGTACACCTATATCCAAATTATAATTAGTCGAACTTCAAAACTTAATAAAATAAAAAATATTCAACATATCACTATCAAACCAAGTGCATGCCCTGGGTATTGATGTTACAAACCAAAATTCAAAAGAATTAAGTTTTTATCATTTATAGAAAAAAATTTATGCGTTTCATCACTCTTAAAAATGTTGTTTGTTGTAAACAACTACTTTTTGAAGGAGATGGAAAAATCAATAAAGTTTTATTCAAACAAATTTGCAAAAAATATATTTAGAATCTACAAACAAGATGTTAAAAATCACTAGATTATATCATCTTCAAATTCTTAATGGTTTAAAAGTTATAGGTGTCAGAAAGTGAAGGTTTTTTTCAAAATATTCATCTAAGTGTCAAAGTTGGTCAAAAAGTGGGAACCAGTATTGTGAGTTCACCCAGTGGTAACATGAAAGTATACATGAAATGGTAACATTCACCAAAATTTTAATGTACACTACTCCTATCTCCCTCTTTGCCAACAATGACAAAGTAATACAAAATAACCCTTGTTTCCTTATATATAAAAAAAGAGTAAATGTTTATGACAATAAGGAATGAAACTTATCAAAAATAGATTTAAAGTCCTGCATAAAAGTTTTCATGGCCAATGTCCATGACTCATGTAATGAAGTAGCAACCTCACTTTCAGTCTGCATCTGGAATACCAGTTCTTCCATTGCATCAATGGTACTCATCTCTTGAGTTACCATGATAGCTTCCAGGTTGAGAAAACATTTATGTAGAATCTACAGTCTTGGCAATAGGAGGAGTTGAAGCTCCTGCAAATCTTTAGATCGGTTGCTTATCTCTGAGTTCATCTTGGTTGTCTGTTGTTGATAATGATGAACCATTTGCCCATATGTAGTGAATGAATCATATGGCATCTTGAAGGTGTTGATATATGCCTGGAACTTCGATTGGAGTTTATCTTTTTGTTTAAGTACATCATCACAAAATAGATGGGGTTGGCAGATTTTGCTTAACAGTAATTTACCTTCACCCATAGCAACACTGATATCATTGTTGTTTGAGTAGTTGTGATTGGAGCTCATTCATTTTCTTGACTAAGGCAGTGTGGAGTGCCTTTTCATCATTCTTCTTGGCAGTGGCTTTAGCAACATTTTCCAAGCATTGTACCTGGTCCTCCACTACGATACAAAGAAGTTTAAGCTTGGACAGAGAGGAATCGGTACTAGGGAGGTTGGTACCAGGAATCAGACTGGTAAGGGTGTCATTCGCAGTTTGTATGACATCCTATTCCTTCTTCCTCTACAATTCTTCTAGTCTCTCCTGTGCAAGTTTGATGCTTTGAAGCAGCTCAGACTCATTTGTTGATTGAAGATCAATAGGACTGGTGATATCAACCAGTTTGTCTTGATCACCGGTTGCCTTAGGAGTCTCCGCTTGTTTGTTCTTTTCTGCTTCCTTCTCCTCTTCTTCTTTTTTCTTATCTTCCTCCTTCTTCCTTTCTTCTTCCTTCCTCTTGTCTTCTTCTTTCTTCTTCTCTTCTTCTTTCCTCTTCTCCTCTTCTTTCCTCTTCTCCTCTTCTTTCCTCTTCTCCTCTTCCTTCTTCTCTTCCTCTTTCTTCTTCTCTTCCTCTTTCTTTTTCTTTTCCTCTTTCTTCTTTTCTACCTCTTTGTCATGTTTCTCTTTTTCAGCTTTTTCCTTGTCCTATTTCTCTTTTTCTGCTTTTTCTTTATCTTGTTTCTCTTTCTTCGTTTGTTCTTTGTCCTACTTTTCTTTCTCATCTTGTTCCTTATCCTATTTCTCTTTCTCTTTGTCTGGAGTGACATCCTCAATATCCAAAGCATCCACATCAATAGGATCATTTTGCTCTGTCTCTCTTTCACCTTCACTGTCAAATACTTCATCTGGTTGACCTGAGGATATATCAGGTGCTTTATTAGCCTGCTTAGCAGCTTCAGATACTCGGTGCATTCTGACAACAGCTTTAGCATGTACATGTGTGTCCTTTTCCACTTCAGACATTCTACCTTCTAGTAGCCTGAGTCTTCTCCTTCTCATGAAGAAAATGCCTTTGTGCGTATCCATTATTTCAAATAATTCAGAATTAGAAGCATCAGGAAAGTATTGTGTAAAAATGTTCTCCCTAATCTCTTGTTCTTTCTCAATGGCAATGCGTCATTTGTTATCTAAAGAATTGTACAAAGAATCTGTTGTAACCGATCTGATTTCTGATGATGACCGGTCATTAACACATAAATACTTGATGACTTCCTGCTCTACTTCTTCTTTCTCACTATCAGTAAAATCATCAAAATACTCCTTTAGATCATCAAGCACTTTTCTCCTAATATTCTTAATAGTCCTCTGACAATGTGTCATTGGCTTATAAGATGAAATATCTATATTTACCAGTGCTAAAGTTGCAAGCACATTACCGGTAGACTTTGCCTTCTTTCTTTACTGTCTTGTCTTCTTTGTTTGGATCTTCGGTTCAGTGTCCTCTGATTCCGGTGAGCTGGTTTTGGTTTTTCGCTTCCTCTCAAATACCTTTGCTGGAACAACCTTAGGTTTCTTCTTAGCAGCTGACCACTTGGTCACTTTTGGACTGGCAGAGGTAACCAGTGCAGATACTGATGGCACTGCTTTATCCTTTTTTCGTTTTGGTTCTTCAACTGGTGTGACCCTCTCCAAGTAGGTATCGGTTCTCTTTTTCTTAGCATCCAGTGGTGAGGCAAGTAGGGTAGAGGCATACCCGATCAACATGTCATTCACCACTTCATAACCCGTAGGTTCAACTGCTTCCTTTCTCGGTTCCACCGCTTCCATTATGCATTCATCTACCTTTATTGTGAAGCAGATGTCATCTTTATACTTCTTCACAATATCATCAGATATCCTCATTCTCTGACTCATTTTCCGCTTGAATTCATCAAAATACTTGTTAAGAACCTCAGGATATCCAATTCCCAATATTTGTAGACTTTCCTTGATTTGTCTGGAGACTGGTAGGTCAGCAGACCATTGCACATCACCTACTCTAGGAAAATAACCTTGAAAGTAGAAGAATAAACCAACCAAAAGTTGTCCAAACCTGAACCTTAGAGAATTGTCATGTTTGATGGACTTCAGGTTCAATAGAAATTGCTTCTGTAGACAGGTACAGAGATCAAATGTAGTGTCTTCCTTGATCATTTTGTAAGTGGCATTCACTACAACAGTAGGGACAAAATTCATTCTCCTGGCATAGAATATTCGATAACCAATCACCATGCAAGCATATTTCACCAGATCATCTTTGATGGTGTTGACGGTCATCGCCCGTTGGTCACTCATAGAACCGGTGAGCTTTGTCATTTCCATTTTGGTGACCTTCCTTAGAGCCGGTACCTCTAAAATATTGCAAAAATCAGTTACGGCATGAATTGCCTCCAGTGTGATGTCATGTGTGCACTCAAGGTACATCTTATCACCATGTACTCTGTTGAGGATGATGTGGATATGTTCTTCTGTGAACTCTTCCAGAAAAGATACTGCATTATGCAGTTTCATCTTCTCAAGGACTGTACTTCGGTTTGATCTTCTTATCATACCCACATAATAGACTTAGCTGGGAATGAATCACCAGGGATCCTAGGTCTTCCAATTTATAGTCAATATATCCTGAAATATCTTCCTCAACAATAACTTTGGTGGGTATTTGGGATAGGGCATTGTATTTCATTTTCTTTTGAATAAATTCAGTTGAATCTACAAGTGCACTAGAACTAGAGTGTGATGTAGAAGCCATGATAAGAAATAAATTTGAGAAATACCTTCACAATCTGAGATTTAGGGTTTGGCAATATCGCTCACAATACACCACTTCGATTGCTAGATTATCGCTTAGTGTTCTTCACTTGATAGATTGAAAATGATCTTTGGATTCCTGTACAAGATTTTTGAATTCACTTTGAATCGCTAGACGAATCGCTCTTTGTCGCTCTGCTCTTGAAAATTCTTCGCTCGAAAACAGATAAGTGAAAATGATGACCAAAATACTTTTAAACAGACTTTTCACCTACCATAATAAATGCATCACCCTTAGGGCACAAACCCTAATTTTTCCTTTTACCACTTCTAGTCTTCTGTCGATTGACAAGTAACATATACCAGTTAAGGTCTTTACCAATATAAATCGGGGGTTTGATATATTTCACCGATATGTTCCCCCTAAGCTTTTCTGAAGCTCAGTTTGCTGGTTCAGAGACTTCCACACTAGGTGTAGAATTTGGTCCATCTTGTGACACTTATTCAGATTTCTTTTTCCATGTTTTATTCATTCCCACTTGAACAGTTTCAACATCAATCTTCCCTTCTGGAGTGATTGGTATATCATCCGATAGGTTCTTTCTCATTCTGCAAGTTCTGGCAGTGTGTCCCAATTTGTTGCAATGATAGCATATCATTCCAAGTGTTCTCCATGGTCCATTATTCATACTTTCATTCTTCCTTCTGCATGTTGCAGCAGTGTGACCGCTACCATGACAGATCAAACAGGTTGCTCTCCAACTAGTTGTCGCTTGATAACCTCCTGACTGATAGTCATAGGTATTGTACCGGTTGGGATTCTGGTTCACAGAAGGTTTCGGGATAACTCCTTGAGTCCTTGGAGGGTATCTCTTAGTGTTGTGCAAAATAGACCTGCATTCAAATGCTTTATGCCCAAACTTGTTGCATGCATAACAGTTTCCATTACATATATTGGATCTAGGCTTATTGTTTAGAAAATAAGGAAAATTGTTGTAGGCCTTGATTCTACACACATTAGCAGTATGTCCTTCTTTGAGACAATTAAAGCAAACAGGTTTAAATTTTTACTTACCTTTTCCTTTAGATGTCAGTTACTTCTTTGATGCTTTCTCTTTTGTTGCAGAGGTCTCACCTTCCTCATACCCAAAGAAACCAAGTCCACTGGTATTCTTTACCGGTTTTGTCGATTCTAGCTTTTGCTCTAGCTTAGCAGTACTCTGATTGAATTTGGCAAGTATCTCCTTTGACTCAGTAAGTTCCTTGGAAATAGCAGCATTAGATTCCATCAAGGTTGCATTCTCAGAAATAGCCATGTTTAGTTCACCTTGCATTTCTTCTTTTTCCACTTTACTCTCTTGGAGATGAGCGGTAAGGGTACTGATTTCTTGCTTCAACTTGGAGATCTCATGATCTTTGTGTTTTACCAGATCTTCAGCTTTCCTCCTATTCTCAAGCTCCTGACTCATTCTGATAGTCAGTCCTTCCAACTCTCTTCTCAATTTGGCTTTAGATTCATTCAGTTTTTCAACTTCTTCGACTAGGGCATCCATGTCTGCTTCATCAGAAGAGCTATTTTCAGTAAGTTCCATCAGTTTCTCAGCATGCTCTCTTCTTTTGGCCAAAGAGGCTTTATACTTGACTTTGAGTTCATCATAGGCTCTCTCGGTCTGAGTGAGATGATGAGTAAGTTCCCTCACACTGTATTCCCCCATATCTCCTTCCAAGTGGTTAGACTTATAGAAAGGTTGGCTCTAATACCAATTGATGAATACTAAGAGGGGGGGTGAATTAGTATACCAAAAAATACTATAAACAAACTTTTGAACAGTTTAGCAGATAACCGGTACAACAGATTTTCTAATAAACTGATTAAGATAAATGCAAACCAAATAGCAAAAAAAGCATTCACCCACAAGAGCACAATCACCATAACACAAGATATTTGACATGGAAACCCAAATGGGAAAAACCACGATGAGCAGAAACTCACAAGTAACTATCTGTAGAATAGAAACGAGATCGGTTAAGGTCATACAATGTTCTTCACCAGAACAGATCCTGTTAGGAATCTAGATCTCTGTTAGGAGATAAGTCATGTTAAAGACTATCTTGTGAGAGGATTTTAGATCCACAGTTGTGAACCACCTTGTTAGAGGATTTACAAAGGCTTTTCTAGGCCTACCTAGTTAAGGGTTTCAGACTTGTCGAAGATGTGAGTAATCAACAAGTGAGTGATCTAGATACTAGCACAGTATGCTTGGTTAGATCCTTGACAGCTCATTGTTAATGCATTTTTGTATTACTTCAGTCTCTAATAGCTCCACACTCTACACAGACCTAATCTGCTCTACAATGATCACACATAACCTTTTCTATCACAGATCTCTTACACACCATACATGCAAACCCTAGACATGATGTCCTTATAAAGGAAATTGATTTCATGTCAGTCCAATAGGATTATACTACAAGTTCCTAGGTTCAGTGCATCTAGACACATTTGGTAACACGACACAAAATCACCACCAAAGTGTCGGTGGATGAAAACTCATCACACACTACAGAAATACCGGTTGGTAACTCATCACAGAGTAATATCAGTTAATACAATATACCGATTACCGGTTTGTCAAAAATGAAGACTGGTAGATCATAGTGTTCTCATCAAAAGTTAACTACCGCTTGGGTCCTTCGTACCGCTTGTGATCCTTGAACCGCTTAGGGTCTCCATACTGCTTGAGCTCGTCAGTCAATCTGTGACCGGTAAACATCTTCTGCAAAATATTGATAGTCTAAAAGACTATACATTCAATAATACACAATATCGGTTGGAACAATTACCGGTTGAGCATAACTCATACATCAAGAAAGTGTGTGTCCATCATCAAGCAAGTGTGTGTCCATCAATGACAATCAAAATATCATCAAAATGCCAACAGATAACACATGCTTTTTTGCTAGTTTCTTTAAGATGTTCTCATGATCTCCGAATTGAATTTACATCTACACTAACCCAACTATGGTCGAAACAATGAAGGGAAGAGCACCCATATTACCCTAGGGAAGTAATAGAAAATATACATTAATAGTTCATTCGTTAAGGCGAATGAAATAGTTAAGGGCAACGATTATGTTGTGAAGAACGTCATCGCCTTTCAAAAGAGAGGCTCTTTCCTAAGGGACACATCATTTCAATGATGCAAGGAGCATATAAAGAGAGGAAGGCTTGGATGACAATGAACACAAATAATACTCTAAAAATTAGATTTTCGTCATAATCAAAATTCTAAATAAATATATGTATATGTTTGCATTTGTTGTTTTAGTTTGATTCCAGGTTTCAAACCTTAGACTGCACCATTTAGGGATATCAATTTGTGATTTGACATTCTAATATTACTTGATCGTAAATATGATTTTAGGGCAATGCAAATGAGGGGATATTATACATGTTAATGATGGGGACATCTAAAGCTAGTGAACATATTGAAATGCAAAAAACACTTTTTCTCATCTCTGACTTAGTTAGATATTGTTGATACAATTCAGATAACACTTGGATATAATTTAATTTATTATGTCAATTATTTTCTACTACTCTTGAAATCACATTTAGGCTACTTTAACAATGCAAAAATCATTTCCCCATACAAATCTATTAAACCTATAATTGAATTCAACAAACCCTAAAAAACTTATATTTCAGCCAAAAAAATTATAACAAATTCACAATTTCATACGTACCTGCTTGTTATTCCCCCTTGGGTCTCGCATGTTTGTTAGTCAACAACTGCTTCATATAATTCATGTTATGCAATGTTTTTTCCAATGTGTCATGTTTTTCTCTCCTCTTGTTTTCTCACCACACATTTACCCACCCTGTAAACAAGATTGCATCCACAAATATGTTAATTTTAAGCTGATATATACTTAAAAATCCTACTAAAATATGAAGTCCTTCCCTCTTAAGCACTTGAAACCCTATAAAACTAATAAACCCTACATATCTTATAAAATAACAATGATCTCCAATTCATATACACTTGCTTATCTGGTCATCTTTCTAATTTCCTCCTTTGTTTCAGGAAACTGCAATGTTTGGGTTTCCTATTCCCCCTTGGGTCTTATCTTGATGTTTCACGTTAACATGACATGGTAGTTAGTTGACCACTGCTTTACATCATATTATGCACTACTTTTCCCACGTGTCGTGTTCTCTCTCATGCTCTTTTATCACACCCCATTTACCCATAAGAAATTGCATCCCCAAATTTGCCAATTTTAACCAGAAATATACTTAAAAATCCTACTAAAATCCTTCCCTCTTTTACACTTTAAAACATAAACCCTATGTAACTTTTAAACCACCAAATGAAATTCTAATGATCTCAATTCCATACACACCTTCTTGTTTGTCTAAATTTCATATTTCCTCCTTTGTTTCCTGCTTCTCTATTTCACCTTACTGCAACCTCTACCTTTGCTATAGTTTACTTCAGTCTTCCCCTGGTCACACATCGTGTTCCTTCTCTGAAGCATCATGTTATGCATTTGGAGTTCACTTTCTCCTCGCCTCTAATGTTCCCATGTCTTCCTGCCTTCCAGCACACAACATTCCCTTTCCATCTAACAAGTCCATTTGTTTTCCATCTCTCATAGGTCAACCTCATGCAGTTAGCAACTTCACGCGATTACCTATTTCAGTGACCACTTTTTCGGTGACTTGATGACAACTTGCTGGTGAGAGTTGTGGGTTGTAGCTATTCTAGCTCCAAAATAGCATGTCCTGCCATGATGTGGCTCCAAAATCGCATGCCCTCCTATGATGCCATGAGAGACATTCTGGGACCCACCATCTCTTACATGGAGGTATGTTATTATTTTGCGGTTGACGGAAAGCATTTGCACGCGGCTAACATTTTTCGGCCACTCTCACGGTCACGAACATAGCTACAGTTTGTTTTGAATTTTAAAATCTTCCTCTTGCCTAACACATTTCAAAAATCCCTCCCACTCAATACATTTCAAACATCCTTCCTACTATTTCCATTTTATTTTTTTCATTTCAAAAATCTAAAAGCAGATACGGTAGTGGGTGAGGACAAGGCTAGTGTTGATTTTCTTTAAAATATCCCTCTTCAGCTGCTTGTTCACCATTTTTGCACCTCCTTTCCTATCATTTTTATGTCGATCCAGGTAAATTGTTTTTTGTTTTCTTTTGTATAAATGTTGTATTTCAAAATTGGTAGGGTATCGATAGTAATGAGATTTGGCTTTGTGATTAGCCCAAAGTTGCTAGTTAGCATCGTGCAGTCAGATGTATCTATGCCTGTTCCAGGGTGCAAAAATTGAGCTTCTATAAGTCTTGGAGCCAGAATATCTCCATTTTGGCTTATCTATTCTATTATGTAATGGGTTTGAAAATTTTTCATTGGTTCTCAAAATTTATGGAAGAATTTTGAGAACATGTATGACTTTGTTCATGGATTTGAACTAGTTGGGTGAGTGGTATTCCTTATTCACTCCTTAGAAAATAGTGTAAAGAGGGAGAAATTTCTTTCTGCTTTTGTTCTATGGTGATTTCATGTAGGTATACTCCAATACAGAGAATTTATTAGATTACATTTCTTGTGTGAAGGATTATCCCATGTTCAGTATCTTTGTGAGTTAATGGAGATTCAAAGGGATAGAATAATTGGTTTGTGGATAAAATTCAATTTGGACCTTACAAATTGCTTGCATAAGAATCGAGAGATTGTTGGATTTTTATTGAAGCAGGTAGCCAGGAAGATAGTGGGAGGAAAAGCTATATCATGTAAAAGTAAGTTGGTGAATGTGGCTCCTTTATTGGAGGGATTATACAAAAATCTCAAAAATTAAAGGTCAATTCTGCCAACAAAATGGGTCATTACCACAAGTCAAGATAATTGGTGTTAAGTAAGTTGTTGTTAATATTTCTTTAAAGATTTTCAATTTCAAAACTCTATTGTTTTGGCTTTGTAGGAGGTGGGTGAGATTTTTAGTGTGGGAATGTTTAAGGATGATAACCTCTGTACACAGAATGAGAAGAGGGCTCCTCTCGTAACCAAGGACATGTAAATTGTAAGAAGGATAAGGGATTTCATTTGATAGTTTTTTATGTGGTTTTAATGGAACAACAAAATCTTCAAGTGGTATATGATGGTAAAAAAAAATTGCAATACTCTTGTGTTAAGTTGAGAGCATATACTGAGATTTTCCTTGCAAGAGATGAATATGGGTGTGATTTTGTTTGTTAACTTTGTTTGTGACCACAATTTAACTGCATGCACTTAACTTCACTGAGAATGGTTAAATATAAATCTTATTTTTTCTCTCTTGAAAAGAGGAGGGTTATTTATCATTTTTGTGAATATGATGTTATACTATGGATTGCAACCAATTCTCAAAGTTTTGGGATAAGATTATGATTGTTTAATTTAGAAAAATTGTGTTTGTAAAACTGAATAATGAATATTGTTAAGGATGAGGAAATAGTTGCAGAATATCTCAAAAAATGAAATGAAATGTAATGCCAGGGGAAACCCAAATATATTCTTGATTTAAATAAGTTTACACAAACTCAACCTCACTCATAAATTGATTTTTTTCTTTTTTAAAGTGTATACGTAAATTTAAGAGGTAAACTAGTTTTTTAATTTTAATTAGTTTCTAAATGGTTTTCTTCTATTAAATATGTATTATAAATCTCAATAGGTTGGAAAAATCCTATACATTTTGCTGCTTAAAAATATGCAAATCAAACATTTAGATATTCTTGTTCTTACTGAATATCTATCTTTTAGATCTTTTATTTCTGCTACTAAAGTGTTTATAAACAATCTTTACTTCATTTATTATTATTCTCTTACAATTTAGTGAATAATTTTTCAAACATATAAATCACCATCAATTAATATCTATAATTATGGAAATTGTCATGGAAGCTGACTATATGATATTATATTTATGGATTATTTTGAATAAAAAACAATTAAAATTTTAAGAGTTATATTTCATAAACAAAAAGATTTTGTATTAACTCCCAGAAAAATTCTAGATTATAGTAGAATTTATATATCTATTCTTAAATATATATTTTTATAGCTGAAAAGTAACTTTGCATAAATAACCATCATAAAATATTTGTTTAAATATATGATCTCCATTTTTTAATAACTCGTATTATTGACTTTAGAAAAAAAATTCAAAAATCAAGACCACAGCTAGTTCTGGTGATCACGATCAACAATCTGTAATTTACACAAGTACATTACAAATTGTATTTTGTAACCTTACACAAGCTTAGTTCATAGTTGGTAAGATGTGCTCTAGTAGACCTATATGTCCCTGACCTTAACTATACACTTCTCATGAATTCC
Source organism: Cryptomeria japonica (assembly GCF_030272615.1). Classification (NCBI taxonomy): domain Eukaryota; kingdom Viridiplantae; phylum Streptophyta; class Pinopsida; order Cupressales; family Cupressaceae; genus Cryptomeria; species Cryptomeria japonica. Next base: position 574,471,360 of record NC_081407.1, on the reverse strand, counting down.
AATCCACTAAGGCCACGATGCATATTCATAATATTAATAACTTTATTTTATTTTTATTTTATAGTTTTATATTCTACTTATTTTGAAAAAATGATTTAATGTAATTGTGATATATTCTAGGCTCAGTAGTCATCTCTTTACTTAGATTTCTATATATTTATTTCATGTTTTAGTTGTATATTTTTTAATGTATTCTAATATAATTTAATAGATTATATATTTATTAAATTTATCGATATTGATGGCCTTTATTTCATCACTTTTATATTTGAGATTGATCTTACATTTGCAAATATAATCTCTCAAATTTCAATATTCAAATAAGATTTGAAAATCATGTCCATTTTTTTAATCTTGAATAAAATAAACACAAAATCAATCATTGTATTAGTTTTGTTTCTCATTCTCATATCTTTGAATATCATTCATGAAACTTAAAATAAATCATAATCTACAAAATCATCGTAAATCATAGTCAATAGTACTACTAAACTATAAAGTTGGTATTTTTTGAGAGTTAGACTTAAAAAGAATTTGTTTCTAAAGATTGAGTTTAAAAATTATTCAAATATATTAAAAATCCTTGAAGTAGAGTAGAGAACATTAAAATTGATGAACACATGAAGGATCACATAAACAAGTAGATTACTTCTGATAGTTATGGGATATAAATTGTTGATATAATAGGCTTAGATTGAAAAAGTTAACCCTCTGTAGTGTACACAAACATTCAAAGGTTGAAGGTAGAATATTGATAAATTACCATTTTATTAGTAATTTTTAAATTTCTCAAATTTTGGTTGATACGTGCTTAATTTGATTAGAATTTTGGTATACAAAGTGATCATTGATATTCCTTCCCAACCTTGCCCCAAGGATATTTTATCACCATAGTACATTGTGAATCTTGAGCTTCTTGTAGATTTGCATGAACTTATTTCAAATTTTGACATATTTGTATCTTTTGAATTACATGGCATATTTATCACGGTACATTGTAGATCTTTCTCTTTTGTCCTGATTAATAGGAAAAACGGGTTTTAAGGAGCCGAATCCTTTAACATAGGAGCATAAGACAGTTCATCAAAAAGCATCCAGACCAGCATCGAAACAGCTTACAAAAAGACTAGCAAAAAGGCCAATAAACCGAACGGACAGATAAAGAAAGGAACAGCAAAGCGGAAAAACTAGAGAAAAGACAAAAATAATATACAGCAACTATAAAGACTGAAGAAGATCAGCCGCCTTACTGACCAGCTGGTCATAGTTTGTCGAAGCAACTTTGAGTTCTTCCATATCCTTGTTTGGCTTCTTCTCCTTCTTTTTGCCTCTAGTCCTCGTTCTAGGTCCTTGCACTTCTCCCATACCTTCAATGTCAGGTTCCAGCTCTAGGGAATCCTTCTCGTTCTCCAATTTACTGATGAGAATTTTGGTATTGTCAGCTGAGGCCTTCAGAATGATATAGCTTTGTTCTGCAATGCTTTTAAGGCCTTTTTCAATTTTGTTGAATTTGTTGTCAGTTTCCGCCATTCTCTGGTCAGTAGCATTGTCATTGGTTTTTATCTTTGTTAGGTCCTTCTCAATTTTCTCAAACCTAGGGTTGAAGGAATCTCTGATCTCTTCGGCTCTAGCAACAGTTTTACTCAATTCCTCAACATATTCTGCCATTGATTTGCCTTCACCAATACTGATTGTCTCCAGAATTTGGACCCTGTGGCTCAGCTGCTTATTATCCTCCATTGATTTCTTGATTTGCATGTGCTTATTCAAAATTTTGACCTATTCATATCTTTCTTATCGTATGAAAAATCTACCATTTATATACTCATGATATTTTATTCTATGAATATGAACGTGTTTTCTATGGAGGTGTTATTTAACCATGTGTTGTATTTTCCTTTCTTGATCAAATTGGTTAAGGCTTATACCCTCATTAAAATAGATTCTTATTTTATTTCGAAATACACTTAATGATGATCTAATATCGTATCATAGTGAGAAGAATTCACTATGCAAGGTTAAATCATGCAATTCACCTATGCATGAAATTAGTATATTTTGGGATGACATATCCCTTATAATATGTCATGATAGTCATATTCATACATTTGAGTGCTTTGAATGAATTATCCTCTTTAATAAATGATTATTCATATAGTGATGATTATTTATTTCTAATGTTCAATATTTTTGTCTAGAATTAAAAAAAAAAAAGTGTAATATTTTTAATGTAAGAGATAATGAATATGATCTAAGGGTTGATAGTTATAGTTTACTCTTAGATTTCTATATTTACAATTTTTTTGTCATAGTTGAGAAATATTTTGGGAACTATAGAGTATATTGCAGATTATAAAAGTTTTGTTTTCAAGATTCACGATGAGGTCATTATAGCTTCTTTGTTATTCATCATTTGATTTTTATCAACCTTATTAATGGGTGTTTTGACATGACTCAACTTAGATGAGAATTAAATTAAACTTCCATCTATCTTGAAAGGAATTAGATACCAAAATAGAAAATGATTGCCCAAAGCTTTTTTCTGTTAGGTCTTAACTTGTATAATCTAATTGTTGTTTTATTTTGTTCACAACAATTAGGTAAATAATAGTAGATATAAATAATACTGAGATCTATAATGCAGGGAGGGTTGGGTATGTTGTGAAATGTAGATTAATATAGTGTATTTTGAAACACGTTATGTTTTGAAACACATTGTTTTATAAAATACCCTATACTCTCCTTATAATATGTGGTAAGGGGTTGCTCTTATTATAATAAGATTCAAAATATAGAAAGGGATAAGGGAAGAAAGGAATGAAGATACCTAGAAATGGGTGGGAGAGAGAGAGAGAGAGAGAGAGAGAGAGAGAGAGAGAGAGAGAGAGAGAGAGAGAGAGAGAGAGAGAGAGAGAGAGACATGGATGGAGTGAAAGACCTAAGGAAGGAGGAGATAAAGAGGTGAAGGAAGAGAGAGAAGAGAAGGAGATATTTTAGAAATAGATAGGTGTAAAGGGGGAGGGAGATAGAGGGGAAGAGAGAGATAGAGAACTAGAGAGGGGACAAATAGATAGATGAGATAACTAGATGGGGAAAGAGAGATGAGAGACCTAGATGGTGAGATAGAGGATTGAGATAGATAGAAAGGGATAGAGAGAGGTGGGTAATGATACATGGATGCAGAGGTTGATAGGTGGAGAGGAAGGGAGTGAAAAACCTAGAGAGAGGAGAGAAAGGTGATGACCTAGATAGTAGAGAGAGAATACTAGAGGAAGAGAGAATAAAAGTGTGTGGAGTATCAAGATAGAAATGGAGGGAGATACCTAGAGAGAGGAAGGGTGCAGAAGAGGAGAGACATACTAAATCTACTCAAAATATGAACTCAAAAAGTAAATAAGCATATAATGAACTTAGAAAATAAACTCTGTTGAGATTTGTTATTTTCGACTTAACTTCATTTTATGCATGCATTCTTCTTTTTTATGTTGAGTTCATCATAACCCAGATCTGGGATATATTACAATCTTCAAAAATGATAGGTTATTGACAGTATGTCGTATAACATGAATGTAACCACAAGATAACATTGCAAATTATTGATCGGATTTTATATAACACGAAAGTTATTAGAGGATAACATGAAAGATTATTGACTATATTACGAAATCCTATGAACAATCAACCATTTTTTCATGTAAAAAACCTTCGTGCTATATGAAATATGGTCAATAATCTATCATGTTATCCTATAACAACCTTCGTGTTATACGAAACTTGGTCAATAATATACAATATTATCTCATGGTTATGTTCATGTTATATGATAGCTGCAGATAAACTGGCTCCAAAACCGCACGTTAATAAAACAAAAAGTCAATAACACAAAAAATTTCAAAAATTACAGATCGTTGATCGTGATCAGCAAATTTAGCTCTGACTTTTTTTTTAAAAAAAATTGGAAAAGTCAATAACACGAGTTTTATAACCCCTTTTTGGAGGGACGCAACTAAACTGGCTCCAACAAGGGGTTATAAAACTTGTGTTATTGACTTTTCCAAAAAATTCAAAAAATCAAAGTCACGGCTAAATCTGTTAATCACGATCAATGATCTATAATTTTAAAAAAAATCATGTTACAGGCGTGCAATTTTTGGAGCCAACACCTTCTTTAGCCACATGATATGGTGAATGCGACTAACATTGTGTGTTATGCACCTTTGCAGTTTTGTGACCTGCGTGGCCAACACCTTCTTTAGCCACATGAATCGGCGATTTAAACTAACATGCTATGTTACGCACATTCATTGTTTCACAACATGAATGGCCAACACCTTCCGGTCGGGCTGCGTCTATTTTGGTTCCAAAACAGACCTTTTCCTACAGCGTGTTAGCGACTGGTTAGTCAATCAAAGCCGTTAATTACAAAATCGACAATGTAAAACGCCCGACTAACTAGTAGTGCATTTTACACCGTCAATTTTGTAATTAACGGTTGCGATTGACTAACATGTTGTACGAAAGGTCCGTTTTGGAGCCATAATAGCTGCGGCTGAATAGACGTGTCCACACCTTCTTTAGCCATGTGAATCAGCGATTTCAACTAACACGTTGTGTTACACGCCTTCGTTGTTTGGCAGCTTGCATGGCCAACACCTTCTTTAGCCACATGATACGATGAATGCGAATAACATTGCATATTATGTGCCTTCATTGTTTCATGGACTGTGTGGCCGACATTTGTTTTAGCCTCGCGAAACCGTGAATGCAACTAACATTGCATGTTAGGCACTTTCGTTGTTTTGCGGACTGTAGAGCTAACATTTTCTTTGGCCTCACAAAATGGTGAATGCGACTAACATTACATGTTATGCGCCTTCATTATTTCATGGACTGTGTGCCCGTCATTTCCTTTAACCTCACGAAAAAGTGAATGCGACTAACATAGCATGTAATGCGCCTCCATTGTTTCTCAGATTGCATGGCCGACATTTGCTTTAGTCTCGTGAAATGGTGAATGTGACCAACATTGCATGTTATGTGCCTTCATTGTTTCATGGACTGTGTGGCTATTATAGCTCCAAAATGGACCTTTCGTATAGCGTGTTAGAGACAGGTTAGTCAAACATAGCCATTAATTTCAAAATCATTGGTGTAAAATACGCAACTAACACGTGTGTTAGTCAATCTGTACTGTCATTTTGGAGCCAAAATAGACACGTTAGCGACTAACATTGCATGTTATCTGCCTTCACTGTTTCGCGGACTGTGTGGATGACATTTTCTTTAGCCTTGCGAAACGGCAAATGCGACTAACATAGCGTGTTATGTGCCTTCGCTATTTCAAGGATTATGTGGCCAACATCTTTTTTTATCCTCACAAAATGGCAAATGCGACTAACATTGTGTTCTATCTATCTTCGCTATTTCGCGGACTGCGTGGTCAGCATTTTCTTTAGCCTCACGAAATGGTGAATGCTTCATCCACACTATCAAAGCCGTATGTGTCTCTTTTTCCCATTGGTATGCCATTCAAATGCAGTTTCTTCATTCGTCGACGGTTTCTTTATTTTGTAGCTTTTAATGTGTGTTATACACAAAAAATTGTCAGTAACCATGAAGTGAGTTGTGGTCGTCCTCCGGCATGTCCACGTAATTTCATGTGGGCCCCGAGGATTGAAACTGGCGAGTCGATGACAACTTCACGTCACATACCATGGGTTTGGTTGTTGTGACAAGTTGGCATGGTATGCATGTCTCGGACATGTATGTCGATGCATGTCATTGGTACGACAAGTCCATTTTGAAGCCAGAGCAGACGCATCCAAAGTCATGCGGGTGGCATGCATGTTATATGTTATATATGTAGGGAGTACGAGGTGCCATTTTTTAAGTTCCGAATCCTTGAAAATAGGAAGATTTTGATTTGGAGTTTATTATATGTTGACTTTAAACTAGGTTTGATCTATAATATCTACAATGAAATAATTGTAACTGTAATAGAATAGGGAATGCCTGCCTTATTTGAATATCATAAATAAATATGTTATAAGTAACCAATAAAGAAAGGATTGCATATATCTAAGCAAGTAATATCTTCAAGGGGTATACTACCTAAAATCAAAGGGATTGGATTAACTATTAAATAGATTCCATACATATACTTACAAGTTAGCTTCCAAGGCCTTTAAGGAGTGAGACATAAATTATTTATGGGATAAAGAATACAAATTGATAATTTTTACATTTGTATTATATCATGGTCATAAATGAAATTTTATAAGATTCTAATTATTTTATCTATCATACATATATACTTATACTAGGTCTTCTTTGATGTCTTTTATTTTTCAAGTAATAGTAATAATTTTAAGTTTTTAATTGTTGATTTTTATCCATACATAAGTGAATAGACATGACCATATGATATTGCAATAAACATTAATAACATTTAAAAGTATCTTGAACAAAAAAAAATGGACATAAATATAATAAAGATAGAGAAATAATACCCAAAAAAGTAATATTGTACTATTAGGAAATGCTAAATTTATCATACTTTGTGTTATGCAAACAAAATCCAATATTTGTTTGAAAAGCTTAACAATTGAGATTCAAAGACATAAATGAGAGAGAACAAGGCATTACCACATGAATAGACGATGAGCTCTTTATATAGTTTCTAATTTTCTTCAAACCTAATTGGAATTGAAGCACATCACCCACAAACTTAGAAGAAAAGCACATAGACCTACTTCTCATTTGGTTTCCTATCACATAGAAGAGTTTACATCTGTCAATATCATTTCGTAAATTCCAATAATATTTAGAGTTCATGCATGATTCATTTCCCTGAATCATTTGTTAGAGAGTGTATTCTATTAGAATGGACCCATCTTTAACATACATAGCCATCATGACACTCACTAATACAACTATCTAAACCAGAACCAAGTTGTTAATAGTTAAGGATCACCATACCCTGTGTAATGCCCCGCCAGGAAACCCCGAAGGGATTAAGCCAAAACTCAAGAATAGAGTGCAAAATTTTATTTTTTTTAAAGTTACAACACATAAGATGCAACAAGATATCAAAGATTCAGATTACATAGCGGAAGACATCACTAACACCTAAAGAGTTTCCCAACGAGATTACTTAAATTTCACAATTCACTTAACTCACATAGTTAATCCAAAAGTAAGATATTCATAATCAGAATAATTCCTTTCAAAAGAGGGAAATATAAATCACAAGCGAAGATTCATCATTAAGATCCATTCATAATCCTCATTCAAGCTTTTCATTAAAATTCAATCCATACATCTAACATTTTAATACACTAGAATTTCATCATAACATATGAGATCTTTCCAAGCATATTTAAATTTCTTAACAACAACTGAGTATAATTCATTACTCTAAGTTACATTCTTTCATATTCCAACTCATTGCATTTCAAAAGACGATTGCATACTAGCATCTACGATAAATCTCATCTAAACCACTTATGCATTCGATCAACATGGCATTCAAGAAAGAACTGAATATAAGCATTTATAGTTAATTCCAATTATCCACTCAACCATTCTAACATAAGCTAATCATACATGATAAAGCTGAATAAAGGAAACATAAGAGAATACATCACATAACACCATAATGATCTCGGAGTTCACCCCTAAAGGGCTACATCTCCGGGTCTGCGCAACTGCAAGACCCCTCTGATAATTAATAAAGTTAAGAATACAAGAGGTTACACTATACAATCCAGCCATCAAGGCGATACATAAACAATATACAAATGACCACATTGGTCCATTAATACATAAACGATCCTTGAAAGAACAGGATCCAGCTGAACACAATCAAAGCTAAAAACATAAGTCCAGAAGAGCATCCATAAAACTAAGCCATCACCACCCAAGGTCTAACATGAAACCGACACTCACAAGGGCAGAGACAAAAAGGACGACTCACAAAGGTACTCCTAACAGAACAAAACGACAACACACTAGCGAACGTAGGGACAAGTGTCATCACACAACCTGGTATGGTTACCATGGCAAGTCTTCATAGGTCCCGGTCCCATACACTGGGTCACCCTGGCAACCTAATCCGAGCTTCCGGCCCATCCAAGCCTCATGTGGACCCACACATCCTCTCGTGAAGACAAGAATGGTGGTTTGCCATTTCAGGCCTTCTCACAGCATGTCGAATCTATGATAGTACTCGTCTCATGTGTGAGGCACATTATCTTATTTAGAGATTACATTCTAATCTACTTAGGTTATCACTTATTAGACTCACTTTCGACGGGTTACCCAGCAGCCACTTTGGGCGCGGCCCCCAATCGAAAGCCACTTTCCCATACGACACTAGACTATACTCAGACGAACTCAAACCAAGGAATACACATGGTCAGACGAACGGAGTTCAAGAAGGGAGATACGATCATCTGGTCAACACGACTCAAAGATAATCACTTACTGACGGTACTCTAATCTAGAGACCCGACCAACAACGGTCAACCACAAATCATCATTCGACTCACACAAAGAGGATATGATCCAAACGACACTACCACAATACAACAGTCTACTCGGAACAGAGGACTGAAACAGGTACACCAAATCATTTCCTACAACAGGGTCCTATCAAACAAAGTACTCTTGCCATTTCATAATTAAAGGCGAATACAGAAATTAAACTCGCAAGGCAATAATCAGAAACGACAATATTTCCTCAAATTGATTAATCATTAAAGTCGATCAAGTTTTCTACAAGATCTAAAACAGATTACAGTTATCTACCTCAACTAGAGATAAGTTGTTCTTGGTTTTCTAACTCCTAAGGTTCAAGGCATCGAACAGGAAAATCAAGCCATAATGAGTTTTTAACCAAATCATATTAATAAATCTCAGACAACCATTAATCAAATCAATAAGATATTTAATCTCCGACAAAACATCATAGACATACTGGTTCAAAATCAATCTCTACAGATTCATAATTTTCAATCCCAGATGTACCATACGAAGCACGGAAATATAAATATACAAAGAGAGTCTAAAAGGAGATATTCATTATCAAAAGCATATCGTTAAATTTCTAATGCCCAACGATAAATATTTCACTACTTAACAATTACTCAAATGATATGTTCTACGCTAAAATTTAACATCATCAAGTAGTAATTACCTCGTATATATCCAATTAACATAACAAGGTTAATGCCACCTTTAAACGTAATTAAGAACTAATTAACACTAATCATTAAAATAATATTCAACATATGATAAGCATTTTTTTTGAATGGGAAAATCATACATTAAAAGAAAAAAAACCATTTTATAATATTCAACATGTTATAAGCTTTCTTTTTTTTTGAATGGGAAAAAAATACATAAAACAAAAAAAACCCATTTGATAAACTGTGATTTACAACAAGGAAAACGCGTTTGAAAACGCATAAGAAAATGCATAAGAACACGGGCCGTGCCCTAACCCTAGCCGCAGGGCAAGGCGTGGGCGGCGCCACGGCGGTGCCCGCAGGTCCGCGGCGCCCTGCGGCCACCGCAGTGCCGCGGCCACAGCAACCCACACACACGCGAGCGGGGGAGGAGCACGGGACGGGGGAAGGAGAAGGGGGGACATGCGGGGGAAGGGAGGAGGAGTGGGTGGAGCTCCGCTCCCCGCCTCCCAATCCCCAAAACACAATCCGAACCAATAAAAACAAACGCCCAGTTTGATTTCGAACAAAAACGCACAGCGCTAAAAAAAATATAAACACAGTTCGAAAATGATATATATTTTCTTTTTTTTTTTTTTAAAAAACACAGTTCGGAAACAATAAAAATCCAAACGCCCACCGCAAATTTCGTCATGAATATAAATTTCGATTTACTATGAGTTCGGTTTAAACGAACTGGGTTTGTTATCATATTCCTTGATGGTTTGCTCATTTTTTTTTTTTTCAAACTCCCAAGGGTTTCAAACGCCCAAAACGAAAGAAGGAAAACAACATCACAAAAACACTTCCAGCCAAGCTGGTTAATTTACTGAATCAGTTCATAAGCATGGCAGACAATGGAGAATCTAAAACCAGATAAAACCCCCAATTCCATTTCAAACAAAAAACTAAAATTGAGAGAGTTGGATCCTACCTTAACACGCAATCCTGGCATAGCTGAAGGAGAGCCCACCTCCCAGATCCAGCAAAAACTGCCTCCTCTCCAAAAACCCCCAAATTTCCTTCCAAAATTCTCTCCCACCAAAGTTTTTCCAAATTTGTCCATCCCTCCATTTTTCCCCAAATTTGGGTTATATGGAAGAGTTGACCCAAAAATTCCATTTTTGGAATAAAATTTCTTATTTAAAAATAATTCACAAAATTTAATTCTTTTCAACTATAACAACAATTTAACTTGTTTTTCAATTCCAAAATCGATTTTCTCAATTAACTGAAGTTTAATCTTTCAATTCAAATAAGCCAACAGAACACAATTAACTCTATGGCGATAAAATATAAAACTTTCTTTTTCTACAGCATATATAGAATGCATTAACTATTCAAGATCAGTCATTTAATCGAATTCACTTCCAATTTAAAATAAGCAATTCATATCAACGGAAATCGCATAACGGAAACCAGATTAATTTAATCCATTAATCATCAATGCACAAACTCATATATTTAATAAAGAAAAATACTAAAGACTAATTAATCATTTAACCAAACACACCAGGCACGCAAATCGAGAAAGCCAACCAAACAGATGACTCGCAAACCCAAACAGGAAGGGGATTACCGACGACGACTGGCGATGCTCACTGGAGCACGACTAAGGTCAACTAGGGTCCTACGACCACCTAATCCAACTCTAAGGATTAAAAAGGTACACTCAAACCTGTACATCCAGGTGAAGACGAACCTCGCACTCATGCGGCGTTGTACCTGAAATTTCCTGCAACCAAAGATCATACATGCATACATATATAATAACTTAATGAAAACGTTAGCTCAATATTGATACCACGAAATAGGTACACTAACAACTTGCATACAACTAGTGTGAAAACCACATCATTAGCTATGCGTAAATCAAACATCCGACTATAATCATTATATTAAGATAACTAATCAAGATTAAACCAATGTTAGAGATCGATTACGGTAGGGGTACTACACCCTGATCCAAAGTATCCCCTTGGCACAAAACTTCATGTTGTAGAATCTTTGCTTATACACAAGTGCTTATACAATGCACTATAACTTGTGTTCAGTATTCTATACATTTTTAAACAATCGGGTAAGACCACTCCGTTTGAGTTGAACTTCATTCTCTATTCTAAAATAATAGGCACAACACAAGAATTCAAGGGAATTGTATGCATTTACAAGGAAATACAAAACAAGAGGATGTATACAATTATCAAATAGGGTTCCAAAATACCTGTTGGCCATTTGGAGGAACTGATTATGTGTTGCATTGATGTTTTGTCATTGATGTCAACACTAGTTGTTTTGGATGCTTTACCGACACCCTTCTAGTCCCGGTAGGTTGTGTGGTTTCTTGTTGGATATCCGGCATGATCCGGTACACTCTAGTATTATTTAGTTATGGAATTGGCTTATTCATGATACTCATGTTCATATTCAGTAAGTTGGTTTTGGTCTGGTAATCAGATGCTATCATATTTGCTTGGAAGCTTGGCTTATGGTTCCGACGAGGGTTTCATCGACAGAGATTTTGATGAAGATATTTGATGATATGCATAAGTAGTGTTGGTGCAGCTTCTAGTGGAGATTCAGTACATTGTTGGTGATCATGTTCGAGACTTGGTGGATGGAGATCATTGTTGTAGCGTGTGGACCTATATTGGGTCCCGGTGTTATCTAGGTTATGGACCGGCTTAATGTAACGTGTGGATTGGACTTCTTGATACATTTTCAAGATGTCTTATGGGTTGGATATTATTTATTTGGTCTAAGGCCAACATGTTTTTGCATTATGTAATTGTTTTATTGTCTGGTAGTTGACCTAATTGTTTGTGGTTGAGGGTTTGAATATATATGATGTAAGATCTCATTGTAAATTATAATAGGCATAAGGTCAAGGAATGGGATATGGATATGTGATGTGTGAATAATATAATATCATTCAGGCAAGAGGATTTGGTTGATCATTGGAGATTGAATTGGGTTTATGTAAGAGGATTTAGTCCTTTGGTATTGAGCTTAACCAGAACTGTACTCAAGCATAGGAGATGTTATCATTGCAGTTCATTCATTCTTCTAGATTGTAGTCTGGATTTCTATGTAGTCAGTGAGACTCCTTTTGTGATGAGCAATTCCTTCTAGGTTGTTGGCCTTCCTGCAAGTGCAGGCCCCTCAATTGTAATTTACATACTTACTGCAGAAGTATTATCTGACTATGGGTAGGCTTCCCACCATGGTTTTTACCTTTACCGGGTTTTCCACGTACAAATATTGGTGTCTTGTGGATGGTACTTATCCTCTAATTATTGTTTATGCTTAATTGGTTTAACTGATATTCCAATATTTGGTTTAAGCATTCTGGTATTAATGTTTTAGGTTCTGGTATTAAAGTTTTAATTGCTAAATGTTCTGGTAATCTGAGACAACTGATTCACCCCCACCCCCCCTCTCAGTTGTCTTCCGGTTATTTGAACTGTCTAACAATACCGTCACCCACATTTGATATACCATCACAACAATTCAATTTTTTATCCCCTTCTCTTAAATTCTTGTTAAAGAACATGCTTTCATTCCGTTTTAGACAACATAATGAGAGAGCATTCCTTATCACTAGCTTTTATTCTATATTTAGTCATGCATTTATAAGAAAGTAAGTATATTAATCACATAATACAAAAATTGTATTTGTTAGTGACAATTATTTATAATATAAACAAATTGATTATATTGAAGATGACCTTACCATTCATTCGACTTGCTTTTTGGAAAAAAAATGAGAAAGTTAAATTTATGTATTGATGTCAATCTTTTGAAAATAAACTTGTCATTCATTAGAGTGGAATACGAAGAATAAAAATGTAGAATGGGTCATTGAAATGAAAAGTGGTTTTCCACAACATAAGGATCTCAGTTGGAGGTATCATAGACAAAATGATTTCTTCGTTCTACCCTAGTGACACCATCCAAGCTAAAGTCAACATAGTCAATTGTAGGTTAATGAGGTTAGGAATCCTAAATTGGTACTATCTCATTACATTAAGTTTTAGAAAATAAGGGTTCGATTTTTTCTATTTAAAGATAACTTCTTTAAGCTCATTTGCTTCTTTCTCAAAAGGTTAAACAATTAAAGTCTTGAGACGCCATGTAGGTAGTATGGCCATCATGCATATAGGAATATAAAGGAAGAGCCACGTGATAAAATATGAGGTTTGAACATAGTGGAAGTAAGTGTGATCTATCAAATTGTTATTTAAAATCCCACAATATAGGTTTGATTAAATTGAATGATGGTAATAGCATCATTGTGTATGCCTTAGTGTCTATGGGGTTCAACAATGGAGATACAATCTAATTTAGTTTTTAAAACAATAAGACTTTTTGAATCTTTAGTAAAACCAAGAGCTTTCACATATTTGAAGACCTTACTTCAATAGCAGTAGGAGAGGAGTGATGAGTTGCTACACAATCTTGAAATTGGTCATTTTATATTTTCGAATTCATTTTTACCGTTATAAAACATGGAAGTATAGACAAGGCATGTGAAGCTTTCAACACAATACTTCAAAGAGTTGTGATCTCATTGAATGCACTCTAATTAGAAAAGTTATGTCATTACCCTCATAACAATATCTCAAATTGTTTTAATATCTATTATGTTCTACACAATTTGAAACACAAATGTGATGCATTAATTTCATTATCAAATGGTCATTTGTGTGTGAGTTTATTAAAATCCAAAATGAATCAATTTCTAATAAATTCATGTTGGCAAAATTTAGAATGTCAAATGATAGATTATTTTTTATTTATTCATCAATTTTAATTTTGAATAGGTAATAACCTATAAATAATTAAAATTGTTGTTTAATTATTATTTAATAAATAAATTATTATATTTTTAATTAATTAATAATTGCTAATTACTTAATTATTATTATTTAAAAATTTAAAAAATTATAACTTTTAGTATTATTTAAAATCAATTATTACTAAATATCAATTATGAATAATATATTCCTTATAGTTTTATTTGTAAAATTTTAAATTTTAAAATTACTATGAACAATATTAATTATTACTAAAATGTATAGGCTAGAAATATAATTATTACTAAAATTAAAGTGAAGATATATAGGCTAGAAGGATTTGGAATTTGAATAGATAAGAAAAATAAATTAATATTGATTTAATTTATATTTAGAGCATGTAAATTTTTGCTAAGTATAAAGTTTTTTTTTTGGGTCAATAATATTATAATTTTATTAATAGAAATAATCGACTTACAAGGTATCTCAAAACATTATCATTAAACCATCAACTACCCATACATCTCGTCAACATCACAGATAACCCACCCACAAATAACCATGCACACTTCAAAATGAGCTCACCTACGCTCATAAACAGACACCATAACAAAATCTGAGAGCATTACAGTAGCAGTTTAAAAGAACTTAGAGCAGATTACTGTCGAATCAAGATACTAACAAAATAGACTCAAACAGACATTAATAATTAAAGCGGATCCACTGCATAACCTAACCTGGCCATCTTGTGTTGCATTCTTTCACTTTCTTGCATTCTTCTACTTTCTTCGAAGCTTCCCACCCACACCACACAAGTGCCTGAAACCTCTCTTTTAGGTGCCCCTCCTGCCATCTTACAAATGATACTTTCTTGTCAAAATCGCTATAATTACGCCTTCAGACACATCAAACCCGTCTCCAGGCATCACCCACTCAAAGATGGAGTCCATCCCTTCGAGAAACTCCTCTGATACCAGAGCCCTCATCACCCCTTTCACAATGTCCACAAAGGCTTCAAATTCTAGGCCCCACTCCACCATTAGCAAATAAATTTCCATATTCGCCTGATATGGTTAATATCCTCCCCCAAAAGCAACTTCACTTCATCAATGAGCATGTTATCATTGAAACGAAAGAGGCCTTTCAGCCTTCTAACTGAAACTCTCCCAACAAATGGACCCAATCGCTTCTTCGTTTTAAATGTGAAGCTGACCTCCATGTCCTACACTTATATAGTATCACCACCTTTGCGCCCAAACTCACTCCACTCCTCTAACAGGCTCTATAAAACACACAATTAAAATGCAGAAAAACAGGCACACTACTAACCACATAAAAGTCTTTTTAAGGAAGTTGAGGCTCTCATCACACTGCCGCCTTTTTTAAAGTCATCTGCCAACCCACACCATCAAAAACTCTGCTCATAAATACAGGTTCATAAAAGTTATGTCCTTGTTAGTTTAAAACATTCTATCCCTATTGATCTGACATTCACTCCACCACGCACCAAGCCAATAAGCACATCTGCCATCTTCCTATTTCATACTTGCCATTAGCTAGGGAGTACATCACATATAATACTTGCCACTACAACATTCTCATTAGCAAGATTTTGAAAAATCTCCAAAATGAAAAGCCTTTTCAACATAAAAAGACGTGGCCCATTCCGACAACACATCTGCCACCTCATTCCCTATTCTGCGAACATGAGATACTCTAAAGTCATTAAAAAAAATTCAGTCATTTTAAATTTTTTTAATATAATTATATAACTTTCAAGCTTGTGTCTCCCCTTTAATTATCGCATTAATTGTAATCAATGAGTCTCCTTCCAAATAGAAATTAGGAAAGCCAAGTGTTAGGCTCCATTCAATCGTCAAAAGAGCAGCATGTACCTCTGCCTCATTATTTGCTCCCCTATCCAACTTTTGAGCAACCAATGCTAATATATTACCTTTCCAATCTTTGAAAATCACTCTTGCCCCTGAATCACCCAGATTGCCTTTCGAGACTCTGTCAAAATTTTCCTCAATCCATTCCTCGCTCGGAGGAATCCACTTCACCACCTTTTGCACCTCAGAAGAGCCTGCAAACAGATCAACCTGTCTAGGCCCAATATAAAGAAAAATTAATTATGTGTGTATAATGTAGTTTTATTTTTGTCTTATAAGTCAAATTTGGTTTTGTTTAGGCTTAGGGTTTAGTTTGGTTTTGTGATGGTGTTAGAGTTTGTTTTGTTTTGGTGTGAGGGTTGAATTTGATACAATATTAGAGTTCAATTTTGTTTGTGATTCAATTTGGTTTATTTTTAGAATTAGGGTTCTATTTGGTTCAAGGTTATCGTTCAATTTGATTTACAATTAAGGTTAGGAAATAATTTCATTTAGGGTTATAATTTAATTTAGTTTAGTGCTCATTTAGCATGAGGGTTCAATCTGGTTTAATGTTTACTTAATATTAGGGATCAATCTTGTTTAATGTTTAGTTACGATAACAGTTAAGATTTAGTATGGTTTATGTTATATATATATATACACGTTACATTTGAACTTTGTTTAGGGTGAAAATTGGCTTACACTTAGGGTTCCATTTGGTATAGTGTTAGTTGGTTCAATTTGGTTTAGAGTTAGGGTTAGTGTTGAATTTGGTCTACATTTACTTGGTTCAAATAAAATTTATGACAGGTTTCAATGTGATTTGATTAGGGTTAGGGTTAGATTCAATGTTCAATTTTGTTTAATGTTACAGTTTAATTTTAGTGAGGGTTAGGGTTCAATTTGGTTTCATGTTAGTGTTACGGTTTGATTTAGTTTATGCTTTGGATTTAATTTGGTTTATGGTTAGGGATCACTTTGTGATGTTTAATTTGTATTTATTGAACCCAATCATTTATAATTATATATATCTATAATGTAATAATAACTTTATAGTTATAGCTTATTTCAAAGTTACATAAATAGGAATGTCTTGTTAAATTTAATATATTTAGTGTATAATTGTTTTTGTTTTTTTTGTTTGTTTTTTTCAAACTAAACATATATTATATAATTGAATAATGTGGATTCGTAACAAAACTAAATGATTTATTGAGGTAGCTTAAATTTATTTTTAAAATTGTTATTGCAAAATTAACAATGCAGGGTCATTTTAGTAAAACATACTTCAATTTTGAAATGATTTTTCTATTATCATACAAGATGACATGTATCTTATATCAATCTAAATAATAAATATTTTCATGTTCAATTTGGACAATATTGTTGCAATTGTGGTTTGCTCAAACATATATACAAATTCATTGAGCAAGTATAAAAGTACAAAAATAGAGTTTCCAAGGGTAATTAGATCGAACAACTCATGGTCGATAGAAAACATTTTACAATTTTTTTTTCCATATGTGTGTTTTTGCACTTGTGAATGTAATAAATTTCTCGAAGGCTTCACATTTATGTAAGGAACATGTGAAAAGAAAAGAAAGTTACATTAACATTAATATTTAAATAGTTGAATTGTAGAGTTACTATTCTTTATAATGAATTAGAGGAAAAAGTGTCAACATTACAATGCAACAATAACTTTGTGGTTATAGTTTATTCCATAGTTACATAAATAAGAATATTCATGTTAATATATTTAATCTATATTTATTTTTATTTTTAATTATTTTTCAAAGAGAACATATATCATATCAGTTAATGATTAGGATAATATTAATTTAATGAATTTTTATATAATAAATTTTTAATTATAATATATGATATTTAATTTGTATTTATATAACTTTATGGATATAGTTTATTTGACAGTTACATAAATGAGAATATTAAAGTTAATATATTTATTTTAATTAATTTCAAAACTCAAAATATATCATATGACTTAATAGTGTGAAATTGTAACAAAATTAAATGACTGTGATAGGTACCTTAAATTGTTTTTTCAAATTTTTGTTACAAAATTAATGATGTGAAGTCATTCTAATAAAAAAAATTTCAATTTTGAAATGAATTTTCTTTTACCATAGTAGACAACATGTACTTTATGAAGTATATCGTTTAGTGAACTATTAGTTTTTTATATTTTCAATTTGCACAATTTTCTATTGCAAAACATCAATGTAAATATCATGCATCATCATGTTGAGTTTAGATAATATTAAACTAAATGTGGTTTGTTGAAACATATATATACAAATTGATTGAGTGAATATTAAAGTACACAAATAGAGTTCCTAAGGGTACTTTGATCTAACACCCCATGTTCGATGTAACATGCTTATGAATTTTTTTTACCATTTGCTTTTTGGTACTTGTGAATGTAATAAGTGTCTCCATGTCTTCATGTTTAGGTAAGGAACCCATGAAAAAAAAACATTAATATTAACATTTGAATAATTGAATTTTAGGGTTACAATTCTTTATAATAAATGGGAGAAAAAAGTTCTAATATTATTAGCTAGTATGGAGAGTTAGAAATATAAATGTTCACGTGTAGAAATATATATGGATGTTGTAGAAATGTAATTGTTGTTTCCATGTCTTCACATTTATGTTAGGAATCTATGACAAGAAAGCAAATTTACATCAAGATTGACATTCAGATGGTTGAATTTTAGGATTAAAATTTATGGTAATAAGGGATAGGGAAAAGTGTCGATGTTATTTGATAGTATAAAGAATTGAAAATATACATTGTCACTAAGAGGAAGGAATTTTAATACCATACTAATATTTAAATAGAAAATAGATGTATTTCATAAAAGGAAAACTTATGTGAAGTATTCTCGATGCATTGAAGCCTATAGATTCTTCTCTTTTTCTGCTCAAAACTTGTTTGTCTTTCTTTAATTTCTTATATCTATCATATGTGAATGGTAGCATGATTTGTAGTCCTTGTAATAATTTCACATGAGAGATTTCCACAAATGTTAGACTTGTTCTTTCTAATGGTCCTGCAGTACCCCTACCCTAATCATATTCTAATCTCGGTTTGACCTTGGTTAGTTTACCATGTTATAATGTTATAGTCAGATGTTATGATTATTGCGCATACCTGTTAATGTGCTTTCACATTGATTCTTATGTAAGTTTAATTGTTCTCCTGATTCATGTTATTAATCTTGGGCTAACACTTTCATTATATATATATATATATATATATATATATATATATATATATATATATATATATATATATATATATATATATATATATATATATATATATGCATATGTGACTCATGGTTGCAGGAGATTGCAGGTACAGTACCGCATAGGTACGAGGTTTGTCCCCACCTAGATACGTAGGTTTGAGTATTCCTCATTGGTCCTTAGAGATTGGATTAGGTGGTCGTAAGACC
Source organism: Cryptomeria japonica (assembly GCF_030272615.1). Taxonomy (NCBI): domain Eukaryota; kingdom Viridiplantae; phylum Streptophyta; class Pinopsida; order Cupressales; family Cupressaceae; genus Cryptomeria; species Cryptomeria japonica. The sequence continues at coordinate 574,451,978 of NC_081407.1, read as the reverse complement.
CTTGTTTTACCCTAGTCGTACTCAAGTGAGCATCGTCAGTCGTCCGTCAGTCTCCCTTTGTTTGGGTATGCGGGTCGTGTATCTAGTTGGCTTTCTTGGGTTGTGTGCTTTGCGTGTGGTAAAACTGAGTGTTTAATTTGATTAAATGTGTGGTTACGCATTAGTAATTAAGGGACTAAATTAAATAGGACCCCCTTTGTGCGATTAATCGTTAATTAGAACTGCTCTATTCGTGTTTATAGCAAGTTCGATTAAATGGTTAATTTTAAATGATGAATTTATTCAGTTTATGCTTTTTGAAAGGAAAGATTAAATTTTATTCGAAATAGAAATAATTTGCCCTCTTTGAAATAGAAAGGTTAATTTCAATTAATTGAGAAAATCAAATTTTAAAGGAAATGCAAGTTAGCATATTGAAATAGCTTAAAAAGAATGATTTTTCATTTTATTTAAAAGAAAGTATTTTAAATCCAAAAATGAGAATTTTGGTCAAACATTCTTCCATTTAACCGAGGTTTGAAGAATATTTTTGGAGGATGATTTTCGAGAGTTTTTTTTGGGGGGGGAATCATTTTTGGAATGGAGAAATTTTGAACATTTTGGGGGAAGAAGGAATTTCTAGAGCTTGCAGGTTGGGCTCTTCAGCAAATCACTTCTAGGATTGCATATGGAGGTAGGATTTTTATTAATCTCCTTTGTTGCCAAAGAAATTTACTGATTGGTTTTGAAAGAAATGTGTTTGTTGTTGAAAAATCTTTCAGATTGGTGAATAGAGAAGAATAAGCAATGAGATTTTGAATTTACCCCTCCTTGAATTCATTCCTTTGTTTTCAAATTAGTTTCTGGTTTGCTCAAATTGATTTCTAGATTGAATTTGGGTTTGGGTTTTAAATCTATGCATATTAGTTTGTGTTTTGCAAATTAGTTGGATGTATGTGTGTAAACCAATGCTATTTACCCAAATATGGAATTTGATGGAGAGATTTGCCAAATTGTAGTACCCCTACCCTAATCAATCTCTAACCTTGGTTTAATCTTGATTAGTTTATCGTAATTTAATTTTATAGTCAGATGTTTGATTTAACGCATAGCTATTGATGTGGTTTTCACACTAGTTGTATGCAAGTTGTTAGTGTACCTATTTCGTGGTATCAATATCGGGCTAACGCTTTCATTAGATTTTATATATGTATGCATGTATGATCTTTGGTTGCAGGAGATTTCAGGTACAACGCCGCATGAGTGCGAGGTTCGTCTTCACCTGGATGTGCAGGTTTGAGTGTACCTTTTTTAATCCTTAGAGTCGGATTAGGTGGTCGTAAGACCCTAGTCGACCTTAGTCGTGCTCAAGTGAGCATCCCCAGTCGTCGTCGGTATTCCCTTTTTGTTTGGGTTTGTGAGTCATCTGTTTGGTTGACCTTCTCGATTTGTGTGCTTGGTGTGCATGGTTAAATTGATTAATTCGCCCTTAGTAATTATTTTGATTAAATATGCGTTTGTGCATTAGAGTTTAATGGGCTAGATTAATCGGAATTCCGTTATGCAATTTTCGTTGATATTGGATTGCTTATTTTAAATTGGGAGTGAGTTTGATTTAAATGACTGATTTTGAATATTAGATGCATTTTGAAGATGCTGTTGAAAAAGAAAGTTTGGTATTTAATCGCAATAGACGTAATTGCTTTCTGTTGGATTCTGAGATTAGAAAGGTTAAATTTGATTAAATGAGGAAATCGATTTTGAATTAAAAAAAAAAAGCAATTTAATTTGTTGCTATAGTTAGAAAAGTATTAAATTTGGAGAATTATTTGTAAATAAAATTTTTTATTCCAAAAATAGAATTTTTGGTCAACTCTTCCATATAACCCAAATTTGGGGAAAAATGGATGATGGACATTTTTGGAGAATTTTTGATGGGAAAGGATTTTGGAGATGAAATTGGAGGATTTTGGATGGAGAAGGAAGGGGGTTTGGGAGCTGGAGTTTTGGACTCTTCGGCAGATCTTGCCAGGAATGCGAGATCAGGTAGGATCTGTTTAACCATTTGGTTTTAAAATAAAATAGTTCCTTGTTTGGCCATTTGAGTTTGGCTGGAGATTTTAATGGAAATGTGTATTTTCCTCATTGTTGTTTGGGTGTTTGAAACCCTTTGTTATTGGAAAGGATGAAAAACCTTCAAGAAAATATGATATCTAAACCAGTTCGTTTAAACCAAAATTATATTGAATTGAAATCCATTAGCAAGCTCTGTAGTGGGCGTTTTGTTTTTAATAGTTCGAACTGTGTTTTTAAGGAAAATGAAAACATTGATTTTTAATATTGAACTATGTTTCAAAAAAAAATTATGAAAATATATTATTTCAGACTGTGCGTTCTGTGTTTTTATACTATTTAGCGCTGTGTTTATCGCATAGAAACTGAACTGGGCGTGTGTTTTTCACTGTGGGTTGGGGTTTGGAGGGCGGGGAGCGGAGCTCCACCCGCTCCTCCTCCCCTCCCCCGCTCGCCCCTTACCTTTGCTGCAATCCGCAGCGGCTGCGGCTCACAGCGGTGGCCGCAGGGGCCGCGGTGGCCGCAGGGCGCCGCGACACCTGCGGGCACCACCGTGAGCGCCGCCCGCGAGTGGTTCCCCCCGCCTGCGGCTAGGGTTAGGGAACGGCCCGCCCTAGCCCTTGTTAAAATGTTTTTTTTAAATTAGTTTTTTTAAGATGTTTTTTTTTAATGCATTTTTTTTAGTATTCAAAAAAAAAATGTTTATAATATGTTAAATATTATTTTAATGTTAAGTGTTTATTAGTTCTTAATCATGACTAAGGTTGCATTAATCCTTGATTATGTTAATTGGATATTAATTGATCTTATAATGGAAGTTATAAGTTGACTATTATTCAATTTCATTTTATGGCTTATGCTCTCCTTTTAATTAAGTTCTACAACTGTAATATTGCAATTTTATATTGTCGATTATATTCTGATCGATCTTGGATTATTAAATCTAGATCTTACCTTCTAGCTGATTAGGGAAGATGGCTATTTGAGGTAGTATTGTTTAAAAATAATAGAGGATAAAATGTTATTGGAAAATCGTTGTAATACGATGTAATTACTACTTGATGATGTTAAATTTTATCATAGAACATATCATTTGAGTAATTGAGAAGTAAGTGAAATATTTATCGTTGGGTATTCGAATTTAAACGATATGCATTGGAAATGACTATCTCCATTTAGATTCTCTTTCTACATTTATATTTCCGTAATCCGTATAATGCATCTGGGCTTGAAAATACGAAATTGTAGAGATCAGTTTTAGACCAGTATGTCTATGATGTTTTGTTGGAGATTAAATATCTTATTTTAGTTGATTAATGGTTGTCTGAATTTTATTAATATGAATTGGTTTAAAAACTCATTATGACTTTATATGTCTGTTCGATGCTTTGAACCTTAAAGAGTTAGAGAACCAAGAACAACTTATCCCTTGATGAGGTAGATAACTGCAAGCCGATTTAGATCTTGTAGAAAACTTGATCGACTTTTAATGATTACTTTTGAGTCGTGTTTGACCAGATGATTGTTTCTCTCTTCTTGAACTCCGTTCGTCTGACCATGTGTATTCCTTGGTTTTGAGTTCGTCCGAGTATAGTCTAGTGTCGTATGGGAAAGTGCTTTCGATTGGGGGTCGCGCCCAAAGTGGCTGCTGGGTAACCCGTCGAAAGTGAGTCTAATAAGTGATAACCTAAGTAGATTAGAATGTAATCTCTAAGTAAGATAAATGTGCCTCACACATGAGACGAGTGCTATCATAGATTCGACATGCTGTGAGAAGGCCTGAAATGGCAAACCATCTTCCTTGTCTTCACGAGAGGATGTGTGGGTCCACATGAGGCTTGGATGGGCCAGAAGCTCGGATTAGGTTGCCAGGGTAACCCAGTGTATGGGGCCGGAACCTATGAAGACTTGCCATGGTAACCATACCAGGTTGTGTGATGACACTTGTCCCTACGTTCGCTAGTGTGTTGTCATTTTGTCCTGTTAAGAGTACCTTGTGGGTCGTCCTTTTGTCTCTACCCTTGTGAGTGTCAGTTTCATGATAGACCTTGGGTGGTGATGGCTCAGTTTTATGGATGCTATTCTGGACCTTTGTATTAGCTTTGATTATGTTCAGCTGGATCCTGTTCTTTTCAGGGATCGTTTATGTATTAATGGACCGATGTGGTCGTTTGTATATTGTTTATGTATCGCCTTGATGGCTGGATTGTATAGTGTAACCTCTTGTATTCTTAACTTTATTAATTATCAGAGGGGTCTTGCAGTTGAGCAGACCCGGAGATGTAGCCCTTTAGGGGTGAACTCCGAGATCATTATGGTGTTGTGTGATGTATTCTCTTATGTTTCCTTTATTCAGCTTTATCATGTATGATTAGCTTACGTTAGAATGGTTAAGTGGATAATTGGAATTAACTATAAATGCTTATATTCAGTTCTTTCTTGAATGCCATGTTGATCGAATGCGTAAGTGGTTTAGATGAGATTTATCGTAGATGCTAGTATGCAATCGTCTTTTGAAATGCAATAAGTTGGAATATGAAAGAATGTAACTTAGAGTAATGAATTATACTCAGTTGTTGTTAAGAAATTTAAATATGCTTGGAAAGATCTCTTATGTTATGATGAAATCCTAGTGTATTAGAATGTTAGATGTATGGTTTGTAATTTTAAATGAAAAGCTTGAATGAAGATTATGAATGGATCTTAATGATGAATCTTCGCTTGTGATTTATATTTCCCTCTTTTGAAAGGAATTATCCTGATTATGAATTATCTCGTTATTAAGATATTCAGCTTTTGGATTAATTGTGTGAATTAAGTGAATTGTGTAATTTAAGTAATCTCGTTGGGAAACTCTTTAGGTGTTAGTTGATGTCTTCCGCTATGTAATCTGAATCTTTGATATCTTGTTGCATCTTATGTGTTGTAACTTTTTAAAAAAAAAAATTGCACTCTATTCTTGTGTTATGGCTTAATCCCTTCGAGGTTTCCTGGTGGGGCATTACACAAATTTTCCTATTTTGGGTCTGGTTATTCTGAAAATTGTAATATTTGAATACCTTGGGTATTCTGGAAAATTGTTTTAGTCTCTGTATGAGACTGTGAATTAAAAGAAAGACTGGGGTTTTCTTTTTTGAAAGTGTGTATTAAAAAAAAAAAATTAACAATTTTTTTTTGGGCGTTTTAGGTTTTGGAGGGCGGAGGAGCCGATGCTCAACCCATGCCCCACCCACCCCCTCCCATGGCTCACAGCCTTAGAGGTCTTCAACCATAGTGTGGCCACAGAGGCCTACGATCCCACTGTGGCCGCAGAGACCTGCAACCCCATGGTGGCCGCAGAGTCCCGCGTCCACAGTGTGGATGTCACGGGTCTGCGTCCACACTGGTGGCTACAACCTCCATGGCTAGGGCACAACCTCCACTCCCATGGATGGGAGGTGGGCCCCATAGATTTGCCTTTTGTTTTTTTTTATTTAAAATAAAAATAAAAAATGCATCGTAATTTATAAATTGGGATATTTAAAAAGTTTTTAATATATTTTATTAAATGTTTTAAATAGTATTTTTTTAATTATTAATTAGTATATATTTTATTAATTGTGGATTAATATATATATTAATTAATATTTAATTTGTAATTTTATTATTAATTATTAAGTATATATTTTATTAATTGTGGATTAATATATATATATATATATATTAATTAATATTTAATTTGTAATTTTATTATTAATTATTAAGTCTATATTTTATTAATTATGGATATATATATATATATATTAATTAATATTTAATTTGTATTTTTATATATGTATGCAAGGAAGTGTCATTTTATTTGGGAAATGATCATCGATTTTAATTTCTTTTTTTATGTATATTTCCATATTTGGAAAGTGAATATTTGTGTTGCAAGAGATGAGATTAGATTATTGTTTTCAACCAAGTATGAGAATGATGTTTTATTTTAAATAATAAATATCATATTTTTAGTTGATTAATGAATATTTGATTTTATATCATTGTGTGTACTGCATATATTATAATTATATTCATGTGATTTTGGTTTGGAAACTCATGATGAAGTATTTAAATTATTGTATGATGCAAAATGAACTTTAGTAAGTTAGAAAACCATGAGCGACATGTACCTAGACAAGGTAGACTATTCGCAATCAAATTAGAACAATTAGAAAACTAGATCGATTGTAATGTTTAAACATTATGGAAAAAGATTGTATTTTCCGATCTATGCCTATGCATGTTTAATTTTTTGTATTCACATTTTCTTAAGAAATGGCAAGTCCTTGATTTTGATTTGTTGGATATTGTCATATGTTGATTTGGGTACCTGCTTATGTCCTTGATCTCAAGTTTTGACTATTTTCATGTGATGATTTTGTATCCGATCATGTCCTTTATGCGGGTGTCAAATGTTGGTTCGTGGTTGACCATAGTTGGTCAGGTCTCTAGTTAGAATACTGTCAATCAGTGCACCTGGTATGAAGTCTTGTTTGACCGAGTGGGTATTCCTACCGTATTGAACTTCGTATGCTTGTCCTGGTGTATACCTGGGTTTTAGGAGTTCGTTGGATTATGGTCTAGTGTCATATGGGAAAGTGGCTTTCGAGTGGGGGTCGCGCCCAAAGTGGTTGTTGGGTAACCCATCGAAAGTGTGTCTAAATAAGTGATAACCTAATAGCATATTAGAGAGTTTAGTTATTGAAACACTAAGAAGATAATTGTGCCTCATGCATGGGATGAGGGCTAGTACAGACTCGACATGTAGTGAGAAGGCCTGAAATGGCAAACCATCAACCTTGTCTTCACGAAAGGAGGTGTTGGGTCCACATGAGACTTGGATGGGCCGGAGGTTCAGAATAGGTTGCCAAGGTAACCCAGTAGATGGGGTCAGAACTTATGGAGACCTACCATGGTAACCATACCAAGTTATGTGATGACACTTATCCCTTATGTTTGATAATGTGTTGGTTGTGTTGTCTTTGTTAGGAGCATTGTTGTGGAGTCATCTTATTGTTTATGCCCTTGTGAGAACCTAATATTCATGTTAGACCATGGGTTGCGAAGACTTAGTTTCGCAAATGCTCCAGTTGATCTTTGTATTATCTATTGGACCGATGTGGTCGTATGTATTATTGGTTTATGTACGCCTTGATGGCAAGATGTAAATGATGTGAACCTTATGTATTCTTCATCCTATTATTTTATCAGAGGGGTCTTGCAGTTGAGCAGACCCAAAGATGTAGCCCACTAGGGGTGAACTCCAATATCATTTCAGTGTTATGTGGTGTTTATGATTCTTTTGTTTCCTTTTTAATTTAGCATGTGTGGATGGCATTATGGTTAAAATGTACGATGTGGATTGGATTATGTTAATCTTAAATGCATGTTTGTAGTCATCTTATTAAATGCAGTAATTTGGATCATGAAGAATATAGATTTGAATAATGGAATGTATTCGGTTGTTGATAATGCAATTAAAATATGCATGAAAAGTATTTGTTAGTTTATAATAAAATTAAAGTATGTAATGAAATTAGATGCATGACTTATGTTTTAATGAAAGTTTGAACATAATGTATGGTTATATTGTAATGGATGAACTTAATCATGTTATCTATTTTTTTAACCTCGATTGATGAACCTTATCATGTTATCTATATTTTTATCTTACCGAACAAATTTATCTTTATTTAAATTATTATCATCATTAAGTTAATCAACTTAATTGGATTAATTAGTGTGAGTTGTGTTAAGTGTTGAATTAAGTAATCACGTTGGGAAACTCTTTAGGTGTTATTTTAGTCTTTTGTTGTGTTATCTAAACTTATAATATCTTATTGTATCATTATGTTGTGTTCAATTTTAAAAAAATAAATATTTGCACTCTATTCTTGTGTTTTAGCTTAATACCTTTGGGGTTTCCTGGCGGGGCATTACAAGTCCTATATCAATAGTATCCTTTTGAAGAGTCAATCCCTAAGATTTGTGTATCGTTAGTGCCCAAGCCAATTATCATGATATTTGTGAAGAACCTCTTTCAATTGTTGGAATTGGAATTATAGATGGATGATGATCATTTAATGGTAGTCTAGAATAATTGTCAAATTCAACTAATATGTATGCTAGTGGTTAAGGTGGTGCACTTTTGAGTTTACATACAATCCTTCTAATATACAACATTTTTCACTCTCCATTTGGACGATAAGTGAGCCTAGAAAAAATAATCCTTATCGTGATTATAAGGTTGTAACATTATAGTCAATAAGCTTTAGTTGCATAATTTGTATCCCTCTCAAATATGGATTGTTTGTTGATATTGTTGTTTTTGAGTTAAGTGTGTAATGTTTCGCCATTGTGTGAAATGGTTATGAAAAGGATTCTTCCAGGCTCTCTTTTGTCCCTCAAACCCACACATTATTCTTTCAACATTTCTTGACATTGAATTTATGTTCTCAATCCATGTAATTTGAACAACAATGTTGCTCAATTCATTTACAATTACACTAATTCCAGCAGACCATAGGCAACCCTTTAAGTAATGTGCATTCTTGAATCATTTTTGCACTAATTTTTGGAAGTCATTATAACCTTTGTGATTCAAGGTGTACCACATGTTCGACAGTTCAAATAACCGAAAGACAACTGAGAGGGGAGGTGAATCAGTTGTCACAAATTACCAGAACCATTACCAATTTAAACTTTAATACCGGAACCCAAAACATTAATACCGAAATAGCAGTTAAACCAATTAAGCATAAGAAATAATCACAGAATAAGTACCATCCACATGACACCAAGATTTGTACATGGAAAACCCAGTAAAAGGAAAAACCACGGTGGGAAGCCTACCCACAGTCAAATAATACTTCTGCAGTAATTATGTGAATTACAATTGAGGGGCCTGCACTTGCAAGAAGGCCAATAGCCTAGAGCGCACTGCTCATCACAAAAAGGAGCCTCAATGACTACATAGAAATCCATACTACAATTCGGAGAAGTGTTGAACTGCAAAAGATAGCATCTCATATGCCTAAGTATAGTTTTGGTTAAGCTCAATACCAGAGGACTAAATCCTCTTACATAAACCCAATTCGATCTCCAATGGTCGACCAACTCCTCTTCCTGAATGATATTACATTATTTGCACATTACATTCCTTGACCATGACCTCTAACAATAACCATGATGATCTACAATGAGATCTTACATCTATGTATACAAACCCTCAATCATAAACAATCAAGTCGACCACCAAACAATGAACTGATTATATAATTACAAACCATGTTGGCCTAAGACCAAACAAATAATATCCAACACATAAGACATCATGGAAATAAATCGATAGGTCCAATCCATACATTACATTAATGTCGGTCCATAACCTAGATCAACCGGGACCCAGTATAGGTCCACACGCTACAACAATGATCTCTATCCATCGAGTCTCGAACATGATCACCAACAGCATCTAGAAACTCCACCAGAAGTTGCAACAACACCACTTATGCAATTCATCAACGATCTCCACCAAAAGATTTGTTGGTGAAACCCTCGTCAAAACCAGAAACCAAGCTTCTAGGAAAGCAAGATAGCATCTGATCATCAGACCAAAACCAACTAACAAAATATGAGTACAAGTATCATGAACAAGCCAATTCCATCACCAAACTATACCAAATCATGTCAGATCCAAGTTAACCAAAAACCACTCGACCTACCGGGACCAGAAGGGTCCCGATAAAGCATCCAAACAACTAGTGTTGGCATCAATGACAAAACATCAATGCAACACATAATCAATTCTACCAAATGGTCAACAATCTCCCCCTTTGGCATTGATGGCAACACTAGATGTGAAAAACATCTAACTACCAAGAAATGCCAAACACGTCTCCCCCAATGGAAGACAACCAACAATCTCCCACATATAGCTCTGAAAAATAAAGACCAAACTCCCCCTGTGAATAATATCTCAGTAAAGCTCTGAATTTCTCCCTTATCAATATCTCTCCCCCTTTCTTTTCTTTTTCACTTTCTTTTTCTTTTTCACATCAATATCACTCCCCCTTTGAAATCAATGCCATAAATCTAACAAAATTATCAAAGCAAAGACATAAACCATTGAATCACAAAGTTGACTACTCCCCTTGAGTAGTAGCATCCCAAATCAGTGTCAGAATGAATAGTATCTCTAATAATGCATGTCGGACTAATGCCAAACTAGATCAATCAACTCTCTACCGGAGGGGTGAAAACTCTCAATCTATCTCTCAGGTACTCAAATGATTCCTTGGGTAAAAGTTTAGTGAAAATATCTGCAATCTGCTCTTTAGTGTTCACATAAATTAGTCTAACTTCATTTGCTTCCACCTTTTCCTTCAAAAAGTTATACTTGATAGATATGTGCTTTGTCTTAGAATGAAATACCAGATTCTTTGATATATCAATAGAAGCAGAGTTATCATAGTGAATAACTACCGGTGCATCACAATCCACCTTTATATCCTTCAACATTTGCTTCATCCATAAAACTTGTGTACAGTTAGTAGCAGCAACAACATACTCAGCTTCAGTAGTAGATAAAGAAGTACATGACTGCTTCTTGTTGATCCATGAAACCAACTTCTTTCCAAGAAAGAAAGCTCCACCAAAAGTAATTTTCCAGTCATCAACATCTCCAGCCCAATCAACATCTATATATGCACATAAAGTAAAGTTATCATCCTTAGGGCACCACAAACCATGTTCTGATGTACCTTGCAAGTATCTAAAAATCCTTTTCACCACCATCTCATTATTTTATCTAGGATCACTCTGAAATTTTGAAACAATACAATAATATCAGGCCTAGTCTGAGTCAAATAAAGAAGACCTCCAATCATAGATTTGTATCTTGTAGGTTTTATCGGTGCAAAAATGTCTTTTCTTGTCAATTTCTCACTTGTAACCATAGGAGTACTTACCAGTTTAGAATCTCCCATACCAAATTTCTTCAACAATTCCTTAGCATATTTAGTTTGACAGATGAAGATACCTTTGTCAGTCTGAGTAATCTGCAAACCTAAGAAAAATTTCATCGAACCAATCATAGACATCTCAAATTCCTTCTCCATATTCTTCTCAAATTCTATGCATAACTTATCTTCACCTCCAAAAATAATGTCATCAACAAATACTTCAGTAATCAGTATATCATCATCAGTGATCTTATAATATAAATTACTATCAACACTTCCCTTAGTAAAACCAAGCTTCAAAAGATATTTATTGAACCTAGCATACCAAGCTCTAGGTGCTTGTTTCAATCCATATAAAGCTTTCCTTAACCTGCAAACCATATTTGTATCATCTGATAGTGAAAAACCATCAAGTTGCTCAATATAAACTTCCTCATCAAGATCACTATTCAAAAATGCACATTTAACATCCATCTGATAAACCTTCTAGTTTTTATAAGCATCATAGACAAGAAATAATCTTACAACTTCAATCCTAGCTATAGGTGCAAAATTCTCTCCATAATCAATTCCTTCCTTCTGAAAATATCCTTCACAAACCAGTCTATCCTTATTCCTTATAACTTGACCATCCTCATTCAATTTAGTCTTAAAAATCCATTTAGTTCCAATAACATTTTTATTTTTAGGTTGGGGAACCAAGGTCCATGTGTTATTTTTCTCAATCTGATCTAATTCTTCATCCATAGCTTTCAACCAATATTCATCTTTACATGCCTCAATTACTGATACTGGTTCAACCTGTGAAATTAAACATACCTCATTAGTTGCCAGTCTTCTTCTTGTCATCACTCCATTGCTCTTAACCCCAATGATCAGATCTTCTGACTAATTCAATCTCACATACCTATGAGTCTTCTGACTTTTTGTTCTTATTCCTTGTTCTTCAGTTGCGGTAAAGGTGCTATCGGTTCAGATATAATCATTTCCACTATCGGTTCCTTCTCATAAACTCTGATTTGACTTCTATTTAGCTCATCTACTTTGACATTAGCACTCTCCACATTTCTCTATAATCTCTTTTTATAACATCTATATGCTTTGCTTTCATTAGAATAACAAAGAAATATGCCTTCATCACATCTAGGATCAAATTTCCCAATGATATCATCTCTCTTGATATAACATTTACTACCAAAATTTTTTAAATACTTAACTATAGGTGTATTTCCAAACCATAATTCATAAGGTGTCTTACCAGTTTCTCCTTTGATATGTACTCTATTAAATGTATAAATTGTTGTACTCACTACTTCTCTCCAGTAGATATGAGGTAGACTAGCTTCCATAATCATTGTTCTAGTAGCATCCTAGATAGTTTTGTTCTTCCTTTCCACAACTCCATTCTATTGAGGTGTCTGGGGAGGAGAAAATTGTCTTCTTATACCATGCTTGTCACAAAAGTTATTAAACTCACCAGATGTGAATTCTCCATCATGATCTGATCTCAAACATTTGATCTTCAATCCTGTCTTAATTTCCACTTTAGCCTTAGAGATTTTAAACTTTTCAAATGCTTCAGATTTTTCTTTCAAAAAAGTAACCCACATCATTCTAGAATAATCATCAATGATTAGCATGAAATATCTATCACCTTGAAAACTTTTAACTCTAGCAGGGCCACACAAATTAGTATGAATAAGATCAAGAACATCATTTGATTTATCTTGTATACTCCTAAAAGAGGTTCCGACTTGTTTACCCATTTGACATTCTTTACGTACTGGATTATAGGGCTTCCTAATCTTAGGTATATCCCTAACTCCCTTAGTTGAACTGATCTTCACAATGCAATCAAAATTCACATGACACAACCTTTTATGCCATAGCCAACTCTCATCAATTTGTGTAATCAAACATGTCTTCTCACCGGTGTTCAAATAAAATAAATTACCTTTTGTCTATGTACCGGTTGCAATCTCCAATCCACATCTGGTAAAGATTTTGCATTTCCCATCCTTGAACTGTAATTGAAATCCCTTATCTACCAATTGTCCTACACTCAAAAGATTATGCTTCAAACCTTCAACATAATAAACAATGTTAGTATTGTTCTTACCATCCAATGATATAGTTCCTTTTCCTTTGATCATACATGCTTTGTCATCTCCAAATCTAACTAGACCGCCATCAAATTCTTGCAAAGATAGAAACTTCCCTCTATCTCCAATCATATGATGTGAACAACCACTGTCAATTACCCATTCATCCTTGTCTTCAATTTTAGCAGCAAGTGCCTTCTCTTTAGGTACATTCTCTTCTAGTGCCAGATCGTCTTCTTTGATAGCCAAGAACACCCATTCCTTCCCATTGTCAGAACCACTAGTAGAGTTTTATGTCGGTTCATCATCAAAATCAGTAATGCCTTCCTCATTCGCTATGTAGCATGATTTGTCTTTGTTTTTCTTGTACTTATACTTGTTATGATATCCAGGGTTAGGTTTAAAAGATCTTCTAACTCTTTCTTCAAATATTGAGTTCCTTTCAGGATATCTAGATGCAAAATGACCAATCTTATTACATGCAAAACATTTAAAAGGTTCTTTTCCCTCATACTTACTTCCTATCGGTCCTTTAGGTACTCTTCTAGCAAATAGTGCTTCAACTTGCTCAAACTCATCATCTTATCTCTTCATATCTTCCAATTCCTTTGCATACAAATCTTTCCAATCTTGCTTACCGGTTGTAGATGTAGATGCATGAAAAGAAGGTTCAGACTTTACAGCTCTAGAAGGTCCAAATTCTTCAATCTCAAAAGAAGATAGGTTCCCAGCCAAAGTATCTCTGTTGACGGATGTATTAGCCATTATTATCAACTCATTAATAATAGTAGCCTTCCTTTTGTAAGCCAGTGGTAGCACTCTCAAGACTTTACAAACAATTTTACTTTCACTCAGAGTTCCACCACAACATTGAATTCCCATAACAATCTCATTTACCCTTTCAATGAATACAGTAATCCTTTCATCTTCTTCCATCTTCGGGTTTTCACATCTCACGTGGTAACCATCAAGTTTATCAATCTTCACTATAGGGTCACCTTCATTAAGAGTCTCCAAATTATCCCATATAGCCTTTCCAGATGATTTTTCAGTTAATCCCATTATTTGTTGATCAGAAAGTGCACACAAGAGGGCTTCTCTTGCTCTACGATCACTCTCAAACTCCTTGTCTAGGTTTGTCAAAGGAGGATTGCCAAATCCTGGATTATAGTGTGTGACACCATTCTATGTGACCTCCCAAATCTCATTACCAAGATATCTCAAATGAGTCTCCATCTGAATCTTCCATCCTATCTAATTTGTTCCATCAAGCCTCAAAACATCCCTTCAAAAGATAGCTCTAGAAGAGCTGGATGAACTTGAATTGTTAATCGTCATAGAATCTTCCCCAAGTGGTTAAGATTTCTGTAGATAGGACCAAAGATCTTATACCAATCGTTAGACAATTCAAATAATCAGAAGACAATTGAGAGGGGGGGTGAATCAATTGTCACAGATTACCGGAACCATTAGCAATTAAAAATTTAATACCAGAACCCAAAACATTAATACCGGAATAGCAGTTAAACCAATTAAACATAAAAAATAATCATAGAATAAATACCATCCACATGAAACCAAGATTTGTAAGTGGAAAACCCAGTAAAGGTAAAAACCACAGTGGGAAGCCTACCCATGGTCAAATAATACTTCTGCAGTAAGTATGTGAATTACAATTGAGGGGCATGCACTTGCAGGAAGGCCAACAACCTAGAGCGCATTGCTCATCACAAAATGAGCCTCACTGACTACGTAGAAATCCATACTACAATCCAGAGAAGTTTTAAACTGTAAAAGATAACATCTCTTGTGCTTGAGTACATTTTTGGTTAAGCTCAATACCAGAGTACTAAATCCTCTTACATAAACCCAATTTGATCTCCAATGGTCGACCAACTCCTCTACCTAAATGATATTACATTATTCGCACATTACATTCCTTGACCATGACCTCTAACAATAACGATGATGATCTACAATGAGATCTTACATCTATATATACAAACCCTCGACCATAAACAATCAGGTCGGCCACCAAACAATAAACCAATTACATAATTACAAACCATGTTGGCCTAAGACCAAAAAAATAATATCCAACACATAAGACATCCCAGAAATACATCGATAGGTCCAATCCACACGTTACATTAATGTCGATCCATAACCTAGATCAATCGGGACCCAATATAGGTCCACACGCTACAACAATGATCTCCATCAACCAAGTCTCGAACATGATCACCAATAGCATCCAGAAACTCCACCAGAAGCTGTACCAACACCACTTATGCAATTCATGAAAGATCTCCACCAAAAGCTCTATCAGTGAAACCCTTGCCGAAATCAAAAACCAAGCTTCTAGACAAGCAGGATAGCATCTGATCATTAGACCAAAACCAACTGACCAAATATGTGTATGAGTATCATGAACAAGCCAATTCCATCACCAAACTATACCGAAGCCTACCGGATCATGTCGGATCTAAGTTAACCATAAACCACTCGACCTACTGGGACCAAAAGGGTGTTGGTAAAGCATCCAAACAACTAGTATTGGCATCAATGACAAAACATCAATGCAACACATAATCAATTCCAACAAATGGCCAACACCACAGAGGTAGGGATTGACTGTAAGCATATTATAGACCCAAGTGCACCTGATAGTGTAAATCCTTCTCAACGAATCCAATCTTTAGTATATCCCACAATGAATGAGTTGCATTGAATGATATCTCTTTAAGGCATTCTTATCAATCCATTCAAACCAAAATGTTTAAGAAAAGTTTCCATTATACTCTTAAAGTGAAATATGATGAATTAAGTTGTTTGATGCAAAGTACTTGAATGAGGTATGAAATTCAATAAGGTACTTGAAAGATGAATGAAATTCAAACCAAAATAAATGCTTTACCACCATAATTTTAAGGTACCTCTAAATTAGCTACAAAAATAAGAAGAAATGACATTAAAACTTGGTTTAAACCTTAAACACCACTACAAGCAGATTTAGGAAATGTGAATGATAGATACTTTCGACCTGAAATTAATGAGATCCATGTTTACAATGGATGAACTTTTTAAGTATGGGATTTCACAACAAATAAGTCATTAGAAGTTGTCATGATGCTTATAATATATAGATGATGTAAACATTGGTAGTGTGTGGTAGAGTCATCTAATAAATTGAGTGTGTCGCATAAGTTGTTTAAGAATGGGGGAATGTAATGCCTATGGTAAACTATGTCATCCTCAATCTATTAATTTAGGAACCAACAAAGCAACACACCCAAAACACTATATTTTGAGAAGTGCATTATACATTATGACTGATATTTTTTTATTTATTTTTGGCAAGGTGGCAATGCCACTTGATATATTTTATTAATAATAAATAATTTTTACAATATATTTAAAAACTGGTTCAAACTAAGCTCCTACAGAAAAGAACTAGCAAGAAAAACTCTGGTCATTGCTCATCAACATGATTATAGAAGAGAAATAGTGAACAATCCTCTAGCCGAAGCTAGTTACAAAATAGAGATCAGCAAAGGAGCATGCAGGCTCATTTACACATAGGAGCATGCAAGCTCTTTTTACAAAATAGGAGCATGCAAGCTTATTTACAAAATAAGTTCCTAAGATATTTTGAAGGCCCTGCAACAAAGAACTCCTGCAATCAAAATTGACATGCCCCTGCACCAAAAAACAACTGCAACCAAAATATATATATACTACAGAACATAGAGAATTTACAATAAACGCAAGGTTCCAAAACATGACTGACACCAACGACATGAAATCTACGGTCTGCCATTATAGACAAATGCCAAAGGAGAAGAGGTGAATGCGGAAATGCTAGAGAGAAATGAAGCCCAAAATTTTTATGCCGTAAATGAAAAGAAAGAGGAGATATATCATAAAAAAACTAACAAACCAAAAGAAGCGGTGTACAAAGATAATCATGAAAACAACGCTACGTCAAACTTTAAATGACATATGAAGGACGGATTCCCAATGTGAAAATAAATATCTCCAGATTTCACACCAAAAGAGAGTACCAAACACACGAACAACATCAATAACAACCAACTCATCATTAATGAATGCCAAGTGATGATCAAGTAAAGCAAAGTACCTCAAATCAAAACCAAATGGAATTATGAAAAGAAATACCTCACCAAGAGAAGAGAATATCAACTCGTATAAACAAGCAATCATATAATAAGAAAGATTAAATCCTCAACTTTCTACAGGCTATAATTAATAGGTTTGGGAAGCTCATCAAATCACCCCCCAATCGAGAGGAATCAATAATAGTTTTGTCACAACCCATATTAGCGAGGCAATCAGCCAAAGCATTACCTTCACGATAAACATGTGAGATGATGAGGTGCTCAAACGTATCAAGAAGAGTCCATATTTATTCAAGAATATACCAGAAATGCCAATTATCAGCTTTTCTTACCTTGCAAGCATTATGACTGATATTTTATTCCAGTCTCTTTTGCATATTTACAAATTGAGCTTTGCAATATTGTGAGAAGAAAGAGAGCTAATAAATTTTAAGAGATGCTTTGATGGATTTATACATATGCATATTTACAATTTGGACTTTGCATATTGTGGAGAAACAAAAATAATATAATTAAAAAATTCCCTTATGCATAATTGATTTATGCATCACATGTTACTTGTAATGCCCCGCCAGGAAACCCCGAAGGGATAAGCTAAAATAACAAGAATAGAGTGCATATTTTTTTTTTTAAAAGGTTACAACACAAAAGATGCAACACGATAACAAAGATTCAGATTACATAGCGGAAGACAACAACTAACTCCTAAAGAGTTTCCCAACGAGATTACTTAAATATCACAATCCATTTAACTCACACAATTAAACCAAAAGCTGAATATCTTAAAAAAATGAGATAATTCATAATCAGGATAATTTCTTTCAAAGGACGGAAATATAATTCACAACAAGATTCATTCATTAAGATCCATTCATCAACCTCATTCAAGCTTTTCAATTAAAATTACAAACCATACATCTAACATACTAATACACTAGGATTTCCTCATAACATAAGAGATCTTTCCAAGCATATTTAAATTCCTTAACCACAACTGAGTATAATTCATTACTCTAAGATATATTATCCCATATTCCAACTTATTGCATTTAAAGGACGATTTCACACATGCATTACGATAAATCGCATCTCAACCAATTATGCATTCGATCCACATGGCATTCAAGATAGAACTGAATATAAGCATTTAGAGTTAATTCCATTATCCACTTAACCATTTTACATAAATTAATCATACATGATAAAGCTGAATAAAGGAAAACATAAGAGAAAGCATCACATAACACCATAATGATCTCGGAGTTCACCCCTAAAGGGCTACATCTCTGGGTCTGCTCAACTGCAAGACCCCCTCTGATAAATAATAAGGTCAAGAGTACAAGAGGTTACACCATACAATCCAGCCATCAAGGCGATACATAAACATTATACAAGCGACCACATCGGTCAATAAAACATAAACGATCCTTACAAGGAACAGGATCCAGCTGAACATAATCAAAGCTAATAACATACGAGTCCATGAGAGCATCCATAAAACTGAACCATCACCACCCGAGGGTCTAACATGAAACCGATACTCACCAGGGCAGCGACAAAGGACGACTCACAAAGGTACTCAAAACAGGACAAGACAACAACACACTAGCGAACGTAGGGACAAGTGTCATCACACAACCTGGTATGGATACCATGGCAAGTCTTCATAGGTCCCGGCCCATACACTGGTAACCCTGGCAACCTAATCCGAACTTCCGGCCCATCCAAGCCTCATGTGGACCCACACATCCTCTCGTGAAGACAAGGAAGGTAGTTTGCCATTTCAGGCCTTCTCACAGCATGTCGAGTCTATGCTAGCACTCGTCCCAAGTGTGAGGCACATTATCTTATTTAAAAATTACAATTCTAATCTACTTAGGTTATCACTTATTATACTCACTTTCGACGGGTTATCCAGCAGCCACTTTGGGCGCGGCCCCCAATCGAAAGCCACTTTCCCATACGACACTAGACCAACTCAGATGAACTCAAACCAAGGAATACACATGGTCAGACGAACGGAGTTCAAGAAGAGAAACAATCATCTGGTCAAACACGACTCAAGGGTAATCACTTACTGACGGTACTCTAACTAGAGACTTGACAACTAAGGTTAACCACGAATCATCATTTGACTCTCACAAGAGAATATGACCATCTAAGACAACATCACAATACCACAGTCAACTCGGAAATCGAGGACTAAAATAGGAACACCAATTCATCCATACGACAGGGTCCTACTAAACAGAGCAATCTTGCCATTTCATAATTAAAGGCGAATACAGAAATTAAACTCGCAAGGCAATAATCAGAAAAGACAATATTTTCTCAAATTGATTTAATCATACAAGTCGATCAAGTTTTCTACAAGATCTAACTCAGATAACAGTTATCTACCTCATCAAGGGATAAGTTGCTCTTGGTTTTCTAACTCCTAAGGTTCAAGCATCGAACAGGCATATAAAGCCGTAATGAGTTTTTTTTTTTTTAACCAATTCATATTAATAAAATTCAGACAACCATTAATCAACCAAAATAAGATATTTAATCTCCAATCACAACGTCATTAACATACTGGACTAAAATCAATCTCTACAGATTCATAATTTCACTTCCAGATGCATTATACGAATTACGGAAATAAAAATGTAGAAAGAGAAACTAAAGAAGCTAATCATTTCCAAAAGCACATCGTTTAATTTCAATACCCAACGATAAGTATTTCACTACTATACAATTACTCAAATGATCTGTTCTACGATAAACATTTAACATCATCAAGTAGTACTTACATCGTATTTCAACGGTCAAAATCTAGATTCAATAATCCAAGATCGATCAGAATATAAGCAACAATATTCAATTTCGAAAATCAACAGTTTTAAAGCTTAATTAGAAGGGGGCAAAGCCACGAATGAAGTTGAATGGCAATTAACCTAAAAACTCCATTATAACATTAATCATTATCAACTAGCAATTGCCTCTATTATGCCACCTCAATCAAAATTAAGATCCAATAACTTAATCCTAAAAATAATATTCATTAACATGATAATAAAAACATATGCATTTTTTTTGAATGAAAAGAATACATAAAAAAAAACATTTAATGAATTTTGTTTTAACCAAAACGCGTTTTTTGTTTTTTTTTTTTTTTTTAAATGAGGGAGGCGAGCTGGGCGGGCCGTGCCCTAACCCTAGCCGCCGTCCCACACCAGCCGCAGGGGATGCCCATGCGGGCGGTGCCACTGCGGTGCCCGCAAGTCCGCGGCGCCCTGCGGCCACCGCAGTGTGCCGCGGCATGGTCGTTCACACTAGCGAGAGGGGGAACGTGTGGAGGGGGACGTGCGAGAGAGAGGGGAAGGAGTGGGAGAGGAGAGAGGGAGCGGGTGGAGCTCCGCTCCCCGCCTCCCATCCCCAAAACACAGTCCGAACGAAAACAATACGCCCAGATTTGGTGATGGCGCGTTAAAACACAGCGCTAGATATTATAAAAACACAGTTCGAAAACATAATATATTTCTTTTAAAACACAGTTCGGATTTCATCAAACGTCCATCAGGAAATTGGTAATGAATATAAATTTTGATTCAATAAAAAAATTCGTTTTAAACAAGGGACTGGTTCGGTTCAAACGAACTGGGTTTACTATCATATTTCTTGATGGTTTGCTCATTCCATTCAAACATACAAGGGTTTCAAACACCCAAAAAGAAGAGGAATTAACAGCACCTCTAAGTCACTTCCAGCCAAGCTGGTAATTTACCAAATCGATCCATAAACATGGCATTCGAAGGAGAATTTAAATCCAAGATAAAACCCCCATTTTCATTTTAACAAAAACTAAAAAAAATGAGAGTCGGATCCTACCTGATCTCGCGTTCCTGGCAAGATCGGCTGAAGAATCCCCATCTCAGCTGCCAAAGCCTCCCATTTTCCATCTCCACTCCAAAACTTCCCAAAAATGTCCATCCTCTCCAAATTTCCCAAATTGGGTTATATGGAAGAGTTGACCCAAAATCTTTCTATTTTTGGAATTAAAATCTTTATTTAAAAATAATACTCAAAAATTAATTCTTTTCAACAATATCAACAATATAACTTGCTTTCCAAATCCAAAAACGATTTCCTCATTTAACAATTTTAATCTTTCAATTCAAATAAGCCAACAGAACACAATTAACTCTATGGCGACAAAATCTAAAACTTTCTTTTTCAACAGCATAAATATAATGCATTTAATATTCCAAATCAATCATTAAATCGAATCTACTCCAAATTAAAAACGAGCAATCCAATAACGGAAACCAGATTAATTTAATCCATTAATCACTAATGCACAAATACATAATTAAACAAGATGATTTACTAAGGACTAATTAATCAAATTAACCAATCACGCCATGCACGCAAACCGAGAAGGTCAACCAAACAGACGACTCGCAAACCCAAACCAACCAGGGATTACCGACGACGACTGGCGATGCCCACTGGAGCACGACTAAGGTCGACTAGGGTCTTACGACCACCTAATCCAACTCTAAGGATTAAAAAGAGGTACACTCAAACCTGCAAAACCAGGTGACGACGAACCTCGCACTCATGCGACTTCGTACCTGAAATCTCCTGCAACAAAAGATCATACATGCATACATTTATAAAATCTAATGAAAGCGTTAGTCCGATACTAAAATCACGAAATAGGTACACTGAATAACCTGCATACAACTAGTGTGAGAACCACATCAATAGCTATGCGTTAAATCAAACATCTGACACTAATCATAATATTACGATAAACTAATCCAGATTAAACCAAGGTTAGAAGTAGACTAGGGTAGGGGTACTACATTACTATATGCCAAAATCACCTTTTGTTGAAATGTTGGCTTGACCTTGCCTATTCTCTAGAAAACGAGTTTTAGATTCAGTCCCCAAGGTAAAGTCAAATTTCATCTTTCACTTGTACAAGCTAATATCCTTGATTTTTTCTATCATAAGGATGGAAAAATATATGCCTTGTCTTGTGCACCAATCAGTTCTAGATTATGAATTTGGTTGCTTGTACATTTTAAATTTTATCAAAAATTATTGAAACTGCATACCCTTTTTCCAACATTTCAATGTAATTATTTTACCTTTTCTTTAATATATATATATATATATTATTTTATAGAATATGGATCTGCACTGTTACGAAGAACAATTTTCTATGGAAAAAATTGAATCTGAAACAATAAATCCGTTCGACCTCCAAGCCCCATTGAATCAAGCGGATCAAATATGTTCATTGAAATAACATGAATCAAGTCAATTGAGCGTCATATTCAAGGGATTATAAATGACCTTGAGAATATTGCATTGGGAATTTATGCAATTAATAAACATGATATGGACCAAGCTATTGAAATCCAACAAATGGTTGATTATTTAAATTTCAAAGTGATAGCACTTGACCATTTTTTCAAGAACTAGCATGAGACGAAATACATTTCCAGGGGAAGCATTTGAGTTTAATCAAAAAATGATTTTTTCCCTCAATGAATAGGATATATACACAAACTTCTTAGTAAATATGTATAGTCTTTTGAATTTAGTCAGGATGCGTAAAGGTACTACCACTTTTTGTAAATATACCCAATATACTACTTTTTGTAAATATACACCTTTTTATAAACTGAGATATATAATAATAATAAAGTTTAGTGTAATCTTTTTCTAGGAGTTTAATTACAATGTATAAATGTTTTTTTTAAATGCACATCTTTTATATAGTATATTATAATAAAATATAATATTATTTTTTTGAAGTATAAAATATTAATAAATAAAATAAAAAATTAATGTTTGAATAGATTAAAAATAAATTAATTAAAAAATTACTTAACTAGCATATATACCTTAAATTTTAATTTAATCCATATAAAATAAGTCGAGAGATATCCTTCTCGAGGCGCCTATTTTTAATCAATTTTACACCCTAAAGTAAAATAGGCACCTCGAGAAGGATATCTCTCAGCGTATTTTATATGGATTAAATTAAAATTTAAGGTATATATGCTAGTGGCAGCCGCGTGGTGCAACATAGGAAGCATAAAATAAATCAATATATAATTATATAGTATCTTTTTATTAAAATAAAGTATATTATAATATTATAATATATTATTATATTATTATGCAGAGATATATGATTTTTTATATATCTATTTAGACTATTTTTTATAATATACATGTGTTGCAAGATCAAAGCAAATACTAAAATCTAAGGTATATTAAACTTTATTTAATCGCGAGTATTATGGTTATGGTAAGCATTAGGGTTAAGGTTAGTGTTATAGTCAGGGTTAAGGTTTACATCAAGTTTTGGGCTAGGTTTATGATTAGGGTTAGGGTTTACCATTAGGGTTAACATCAACATTAGGGTTTGGTTTTGGTTTAGGATTATCGTTATCTTTAGAGTTTAGGATTATAGTTAGGATTATGGTTAAGGTTAGGGTTATGGTTACAGTTTAATATTAAGATTAAATTTATGATTAGGGTTAGGGTTTAGTGTCAAGGTTACAATTATGTTTAGGGTTTACATCAAAGTTAGGGGTAGGGTAAGCATAATTACATTAGGATTAGGGTTAGAAATATAATTGGGGGTATGGTAAGGATTAGGATTTGGTTTCTATTTATGTTTTGGATTAGGGTTAAGGTTAGTATTATGGTTAGGGTTAAGGTCTATATCATAGTTAGGGATATGATTAGGGTCAGGGTTAGGGTTATAATTATAATTAGGGTTGGGGTTAGGGTTAAGGTTAGGGTTAAAGATTATAATTAGTGATTATAATTAAAATTAGGGTTAGGGTTAGGGTTAGAATTATAACACAATTATAATTAAGATTAGGGTTAAGATTGCAATTAGAGATAGTACACATGATGATAGCTATAAGAGTTATGGTTTGGGTTAGGAATAGGGTTAGGTTTAGGTTTTAGGCTAGATATATAGTAAGGTTTAGGGTCATTACCAAGTTATGGCTAGGGTTAGGATCTATATTAGAGGGAGTCATAGCATTATATATTAAATAGTAGTTATAATTGATTTTACTTAACGATTATGGTTATTATACTATAGGATAATGATTGGGTTAAGGGTTAAGGGTTAAGGTTCAATTAGAATCAATGTTAGGGTTAGGGTTTAATTAGGTTTAGGGTTAGTATTACAACTAAATTAAGGTTAGAGTTGGTGTTATAAATTATGAAGAGTTAGGATTTAAGAATAAAACATGTTGTTAGGTTTATGGTTATATAATAAAGCTTGGTTTCAAGGTTAGCCTTAGGGTTTAAATGGGTTTATGGGTTATGTTAGCATAAAGATTGGGATATGGTCAAGGTTAGGATGGATTTACAATTAAGGTTACTTTACGGTTATGGTTCAGGTTCAAAATAGGGTTTAGTAATTATGGTTAGGGTTAATTTTAGGGTTAGCTTATTATCAGGGTTCAATTACAGTAAGTGCTAGAGTTAAATTATGGTTAGCATTAGGGTTGTGTTTCAATTACATTAGGGTTAGGGGTAAATTAGTATTACACTTCAATTAGAATTAGGGTTTGGGCTCGATTAGGGTTAGGATTAGAGTTTAATTAAGATTATAGTTTCATTAGGGTTAGAGTTAGGGTTACATTTAGGGCTAGGGTTCGATTATGGTCATAATTCAATTAGGGTTAGGGTTAAGATTAAGAATAGGGTTCAATTAGGCATAGATTAGGGTTAAAGTTGTAGTTAGGGTTCAAATCTATGGTTAGAGTTGAGTTTAGGATCAACATTCAATTAGGAAGATTAGGGTTAGGGATTAAGGTTATAGTTAATTAGAGTTAGGATTTGATTGTGAAAAGGGTTTAATTATAGTTAGGGTTAAGTTTACAGATATGGTTCAATTATGGTTATATTAGGGTCAAAGTTTACTATTAGAGTTTAATTAGGAATAGGGTTTGTGCTCGGATTCAAGTTTAATTATAGTTAGGGTTAAGTTTAGTGCTAGAGTTCAATTAGGATTAGTTAGGGTTAGGGTTAAGTCTAGAGACGGGGTTCAATTATGGTTAGATTAGGGTTGAAGTTGTGGTTAGGGTTAGGGTTTAATTCTAGGGGTAGAGTTAAGCTTATGGTTAGGTTTCAATTATGGTAAGATTAGGTTTAGGCTTAAGGTTACATTATAATTAGGGTTACTATTCTAGGATAATGCTTCGAGTAAGGGTTGGGGTTCATTAAGAATTACATTCAGGTTTAGGGCTAGGGTTCAATGAGGAATAAGGTTAGTATTACAATCCATTTACGATTTGAGCTAGTGTTATTATTCAAATAGGGTAAGGGTTTAAGGATAAATCATGGTGTGAGGGTTAGGATTATATAATAAATCTTGACTTTAAAGTTCAAGTTATGATTTAATTAGAGTTATGGTTATATTTGCATAAAGGTTCAATTAGGGTTAGGGTTCAATTAGGTCTACATTAGGGATATCATCAAGGTTAAGACTTGATTATGGTAAGGTTTTAGTTATAGATAGGGTTTGCATTAGATTTAAATTAGGGTTAGAATGAGGCTTACAATTTAATTACATTAGGGTTAGGGTTAAAAGAGGATTGAAGTTAAATTAGGGTTAGGTTTAAGCTAGAATTCAATTAGGATTAGGATTCAATAAGGGTTAGGGTTTAAGTCAAGGTTAGATTAAGGTTGAAGTTGTAGGTAAGGTTTAATTATATGGTTAGAGTTAAGTTTAGGGTTAGGTTAGGGTTGGGATTCAATTAGAGGGATTAGGGTGAAGGTTTAAGGTTATAGAACTAATTAGAGTTAAGGTTTGATTAAATGGTTACGGTTTCATTAAGGTATGGGTAATTATATTTAGGGTCAAGATTAGATTTTAATTTGGGTTATGATTTAATTATATCAAGATCACTTGAGGTTAAAATAGTATAAGAGATCAATTAATATAAGGGTTTGGGTTATATTAAGGTGAGGGGTTAGATTATAATTAGAGTTTAATTATGGTTAGGGTTAAGTTTAGGGCTAAGATTTAATTTTGGTTACATTAGGGTTCAAGTTGTAGTTAGAACTTAATTATAGGGTTATATTTAAATTTAGGTTTAGGTTATAATTAGGTTTCAATTATGGTAAGATTAAGGTTTAAGTTTAGGGTTAGGTTATGGTTTAGGGTTCAATTAGGTCTAGATTAGGACATTATCGAGGTTAGGGTTTTATTATGGTAAGGTTTTAATTAGAGTTAGGGTTCGTATAAGAGTTCAATTAGGGTTAAGGTTAAATTGGAAGTGAAGTTTAATTAGGCTTAAGATTCATGCTAGAATTCAATTAGGATCATAGTTGAATAAGGTTTAGGGTTTAGATTAGGGTTAGGGTTCAATTAGGGTTAGATTAAGGTTGAATTTGTAGGTCACATTTAATTGTAGAGTTATGTTTAGGGTTAGGTTAGGGTAGAATTAAATTAGGGTTATATTTAAGTTTAGGGTTAGGGTATGGTTTAGGCTTCAACTAGGTCTAGATTGGGGATATTGTTAAGGTTAGGGTTTGATTATGGTAAGATTTTAATTATATTTAAGGTTTATATTATAGCTCAATTAGGATTATAATTAGGCTTATCATTCAATAAAATTAGGGTTAAGGGTTAAATTAGGACTAAAGTTCAATTAGGGTTAGGGTTTGGGCTAGAATTTAATTTATATTAGGGTACAATAAGGGTTAGGGTTCATATTAAGGTTAGGTTATAATTAGGGTTAGATTAAGGTTGATTTTTTTATAAGTAGGATTTAATTAGAGTTTAGGATTAAGTTGAGGCTACAATTAGGGTTACTATTGTAGGGTAATGTATTGATACCACTTATTATCATTTTCTTATAAAATATTAATTTTTTTCATTATAATATACTTTTCTTATGAATGTTTAGAATATAGACATTTTAAAATAGTTTGAAGTTTCTTTTAATTAAAATTAGCTTACTTGTAACCTTTATTCCAATCCTAACCTTAAACCCTAACTATATCCCTAATGCATCCTTAATCCTAACAATAATTAACCAAAATCTTAATTAAGGGTTTCAAGTTTATGAAATAATATTAAACATTTAATCATTTAAAATTTAAATTATTTGAATAATAATAAAAATAACAAAGGCTACATCAATATACAGAATAATTTGATATTTCTATTTTTTATGATACATATTTATATAAATTATATTATTTAAATATTTTTAAATAAAAGTAAAACTTATATTATGTAGGCAATAGTAGAAATTAATTGATCTTAAATGGGTAGAATATTATGGAATTGAAAAAAAAGAATTTAGAAATTAATCTAAAGCAACATTTATATTCTGCATTTTCTTTTTGCATGCAAATCAATTCAAATTCTAAAATCAAAATAGATTCAATTTTTTTAAATTGTTAAATGAATCAACAATTAGATTTAGAATAAATTTAAAACTAAAAATTACATAATCTTAAATGGGCAGAGTATGCTTTTAGTTGTGAAATTGAAAACAATAAAAAAATCAACGTAGATACATAACCAACATTTCTAGTCTATTTTTTCTTTTTGCATGCAACAATTAGTTTTAATTTAAAACTTTCTAAAAAATTTATAGATATATAACTAACATTTCTATTCCACTTTAATCATCAATTTTAGAATAAATCTAAAAATAAAATCTAGTAATAGAAACTTTCTATATTTTCTAGATATAAATTTCTATTTTATTTTCCCTTTTGTATCAGAGCCCATGTTGCAAACATTGGGATCTCTGGTGTCGCGTGTGCCCTCTATTGGTGTGAGGTGTATCGACCTTATGTGTATGCTTGGCCTCCTGTTGCATGTGAGTGATTGAGCAGACCTTAACTTGTGTGTAACGCGTGTGTGTTCACACCTTGTTTTCGCCTTCTTGATGTTGGTGTTTGAGTGGTTATATGTGCATTGTGTGCTTATTGATGTCTTGGTCTACGATTACTCTTATTCTGAAAGAGAGTCATATGTACCTTCCTTTTTGAGTGTTGTACTCTTTAGACTAATCCATTTGGGTTGGTCTGTGTTTGTCTGGAATCTGAAAGTGCGTATTGTGATTGTTTAAGATTATGATCTAGCTTAGTGTTGTCCACTTGAAGGACTTGTATGGCAATTATTGAATGCTTATTTTGTAGAAAATTAAATGATCATCACCATTCCTCTCTTTCTCTCTCTCTTTCTGGAAATTAAAATGATTAGGATATGAGTAATTATCTTTGATTCGAGTTTTCTTGTTTGCAAGAGAGAAAAGGGTGTGACTTCTTGAACCCTTGTGTGAACCCTATGATGCTTATGTGTTTAGATTATAAAAGGGCTATGGGTTTTAAAATTTATTTGGCTATTGGGAGGAAACTGTATGTGTGCGTTTAAAGAATCCTCCATGTGTATGTTGTAGGAGTAGCATGATTAAATCCTATCTTAGTAAGGTGCATTAATATGCGAATAGTGGAATTATGTGAAACTGCTTGGTTTGTAGAAGTATTAAAAAGAGCATGTTATTGTAGCTTCGAGAGAGTATTAATGTGTCCCTGAAAGATTGTATTAATGTGTTTTCCGAAAGATTGTTTTATGTGTTTCATTAAACCAGTTTGATTGAAGATTTATTTTAGCAAATGCTCCATTGAACTCGCTTTTGGGTATATGTAATTACCTTAATGTGTTTGGGAAGTGCGAATGAAAAGGCTTGTTTGATGTGCATGCATTAATATGTTTTATTTGGGGTAATAGCTCCTTGCTTATCTTTGATCGTAATGTGATCTTCTCTAGTAGGTTGCAAATTATGACATGTGTCTATATTGTATTATTATAAGTGAGTGTTCTTAAGAGGCCTTGCATTATCGAAAAGATTGCCTCTCTTGATCTTTGTTTTGTTTAGAAAACTAGAACCGCCTGTTGCAACCATAACTATTGGAAATGTTTTGTTAGGCTAATTGTCATCCTTCTAAAACGGCAGCGAAATGAAAACCGTGTAATTAAATGATAGGCTTATAGTGAGAAATTTTATATTATAGTGTGACCTTGATTGATCTTGTGTCCTTGTAAGAAACGGTTTGATTATCAAACTCTTCTCCCCTTCTCTTTGCCTAATCATAATATATTTTTTTGAAATGGCATTAAAGAATGCATTGATTTAAATAGAATGTTTATAAAACATGTGAAATTGTATGTTTGCTTTTGGGCTTCTTATTGAAAGATGAAAGTCCTCTTGGGAAAAGAATTTGCTTAGCTAGTAATTTAGTTACGGATGCTTAGTGAAATTTGAGAAAGATATAGGAATGATGTTATTTCCTTATGTAATTGTGAATTGTTAATTATTTCAGTACTTGAATCTAGAGTAAACTTGATTCAGTTATTTATGTAGAAAGCATAAATTAAAATCTTCCTTGTATAGATGTTAGCGTACTGAAAAGTACTCCTCGTAAATGTGAATAAACCAGTACTGGTGTATTTGTGTGTATTGTAAGAAACCAGTACTTATTATATGTGCCCATGGATTGGTGAAGTAATCAACCATGGAGGATATGTTGCTTATGAGTATGGGAAACCATACTGTATTTGTGATGTTGCTTATTTGTTTCCCTGCTGAGTACCAAACCTCGAGTTGTGGGTAACTCAGTATGTTGAGGGGTAGTATTCGAAGTAATCGTTCCTTGAATAGTATGGATTGGCGTACGAGTAATGTCGGTGCGAAGCGACGTTAGCTTCTCTACTTCGAGGAATGATATGGTTGTACTACTAAACTGTATCAAGGTGTACTCAATACTTTCCCTTTGATGAATCTATTTATAGGTTTATGTGTGTCAGCCTGTTCCTCTCCTTTATTTGAGCATATGGATGGTGATTCTTGTGTATAGTGATGGTGTGATTTGGAGGATCCTTTGCCTTGTCTTCATGAAAGGTAGGTTTATTCGCATGTGCTGCCAGTTAGTACGTGTTGGTGGGCATGTGGGTGGACCCGAGTCATGTATACCTCTGACTTAAGGCGAGTATCCTTCTAGATACGTCGCTATGCGGGATGTGACCTGCGCGTGCTTATTTCCGCGAGGTACACTACCATGCGGGATACGTCCATTGCGTGTTTTCTCCGCTTGGGGTATTGCCATGCCGCGTGACGACGTGATGCGGGGTGATGTCGAGGTGCACACTGCCATGCCATGTGGGTAGTGTGACTATGTCGCACCACATGATGAGCTACTGCAATAGCTAGTCAGTTGTTCCTTCCTTCCTCGTTGGTGGCTAGATGTTAGTCACATAGTGATGTTATGTGCAGTTGTGATATTATTTGTATTTCTTTGGGGATCAGCAATTTATTTTACCTTGACTTTGAAGGTTTAGCCATGATCTTGTGATCTTTTGCACTTTTGATTTGGTGTTGAAATTCCGGATTATTTTCTTACCTTACTGTTGGAATTGATGATTTATTATCTTTATTCATCTGTACTTTGGTGGCTAAACTGGTTTATCCTTATTGTTTTCGGATGCTGGTCTTGTGTTGAAATGTGAAATTCCTCTCCAAAGACGTATGACACGGATTTGGTAGAGAGTGTGCAAGGAAGTTGATGTAGGGAACCTTGAGGATGGGGGTATGTGAGGCTGTTATGCAGCTAGGATCCACTACTTACCTATGTGTGGTGACTATCTCTTGGAGGCTAACCACCTTGCTCAACAAGGGATATTCACAAGGGTCTTGTATGGAAGGTAGCACCGCTATGGTGTGCCTAGCACCATCGAGCCCCTGAGTGAGATATTGGATACTTATGATCATATTGTTGTTCTGAGATCAGGCATAGAGATGTTGATCGTGCATGTTATCTTGACCGAGCATTAGACATGCTCACATGTGGCCTTTTGAATTATGTATTCCAGTTATGTGGATGATTATTATTTGTATCGTGGAGTAAATTGTGTTAACTTGTCACTATGTTATGGGACATAGCCTTTGGAAAGGTTTTTATATGCCTAGCAAGTGTAATCAATTGAGTTATTTTGTTGCTCTTATTTATTGGAAGTTAATTTGGTTGTAGAAATTGATATATTAAGCTAGTTCTATTCAATAAAATGTTATGATAAAGATGTATTGGTAACAGAAATTGGTCATGATGCCATGTTTTCTTGTCATTTTTGATAGATGATTATGGTAATTGTTGTTTACCTCCTTGTAATGCTTTAATTTGGTGTAATGAAAGGAAGAAAGTTCTTGTATCTCTCCTATGATTATTGATAATTCCTAGAATATTTTAAGGAATGTATGGTTTTAGATGTATCTTGCCAATGGATAATGGCGTTTGTAAAGGATTTTGCAATAATATTTCATTTGATTATAGAAAGATTTCTATGTGCAATTTGATCTTTGTTGAATGAGTTTCAGGGCTGATGCGTACGATATGTTCTCCATCTAGCCTTACGATTTCCAGGAGTAAGTCGGAACCTAGGGGGGGAGAATGTAGTACCCCTGCCCTAATCAATTTCTAATCTCGGTTTAATCTTGTTCAGTTTATCTTAATATTATGATTATAGTCAGATGTTTGATTTAATGCATAGCTGTTGATGTGATTTTCACTCTAGTTGTATGCAAGTTGTTTAGTGTTCCTATTTCTTGGTATTAATATCGGGCTAACGCTTTCATTAAATTTTATATATGTATGCATGTATGACTCTTGGTTGCAGGAGATTTCAGGTACAATGCCGCATGAGTGTGAGGTTCGTCTTCACCTGGATTTGCAGGTTTGAGTGTACCTCTTTAATCCTTAGAGTTGGATTAGGTGGTCGTAGGACCCTAGTTGACCTTAGCCGTGCTCAAGTGAGCATCGTCAGTCGCCGTCGGTAATCCCTTTTTGGTTGGGTTTGCGAGTCATCTGTTTGGTTGACCTTCTCGATTTGCGTGCTTGGTGTGTTTGGTTAAATTGATTAATTAGTCCTTAGTAATTATTTTGATTAAATATGTATTCGTGCATTAGAGATTAATGGACTAAATTAATCGGGATTTCGTTATGCGATTTTCGTTGATATTGGATTGCTCGTTTTAAATTGGGAGTAAGTTCGATTAAATGACTGATTTTGAATATTAAATGCATTTTGTATATGTTGTTGAAAAGAAAGATTTAATTTTAATTGAAATAGAAAGGTTAAATTTCAGTTGAGTGGGAAAATCAATTTTGAATTGAAAGGCAAGTTTAATTTGTTGTTATAGTTAAAAAAAAAGAATTATTTTTGGGAAGATTATTTTAAATAAAAATTTTAATTCCAAAAATGGAATTATGGTCAACTCTTCCATATAACCTAATTTTTGGAAAAATTTTGGAGGATGGATGTTTTTGGAAAATTTTTGGTTGGAAAGAAATTTTTGGGGGTTTGGAGGAGGAGGAACTTCTTGAGCCTACAGGTTGGGCTCCTCACTGAATCTTTGCCAGGATTGCTTTAAGAGGTAAGATTCTGGTTTATATTTTGGTTCTTTGCTTATCAAAAAAATTGTTTTGGATTTTTAAAAAAAAATCTGTTTGTGGAGATTAAAAGTAAACAAAAATCTCAGCTATTGGGGAAAAATGATGCAGTTGTGATTGTAATTCCAATCCAATCTCTTCTTGTTCTATTTCCATTTCAATTCTGGATTATGGTTGCTCTGGTTGTTTTTTTATTAAAATTCAAAGATAAACTTGAGATTGGCTGTTCTTCAATGAAATTTGTTAAAATTCTAAGTCAATGCTTTCACATTTAAGTTTTTATCAGAGATATCTGCCTGTTGATTGATATATGAATGTTATTCAATCTCATTTGGCCAATATGTTGTTGGTATTGGAGAAATTTTCTCCCTTCCTGATCTGGGTGTTTTGAATTTGCAAATGAAGAATAAAATAAAAATTTAATTATTTTTGTCTCTGCTAAGACTGGCTGGAACTGTGTTTTTTTTGTTAAACAGTGAGTTTTTTTTTTAAATTTAAATGAAAAAAAAAATTAAAAAAATTAATTTGCTTGTTGGGAGCTGCGTATCCCCTTTGGGATAGCAGCGCACCCCAAGGGGTGCTGCGTGCTTCCCTTTGGGAACAGCAGCGCTCCCTTAAGGGAACGCTGCGTGCTCCCTTGGGGAAGCAGCGCATTCCCTTGGGGCTGCGTGAGCTTCCTTGGGGGCTTCATGAGCTTCCTTGGGGGACCACGTGGGGTCCACGTGGAAACCCCCTTCCCCCTTTTTATTTGGTATTTTTTTTTATTATTTTTTTTTAGTTAAAAAAATAAATAAATAAATAAATTTAGTAGTTTTAAAAGTTTTTTTTTTATATATATAAAGTGTTTAATGAATTATTAATTAATATTGATATATATTTATCAATGGAAATAATGTATATATATTGATTAATACGTAATTGGTTTATTATGCAGTATTAAATATTAATTGTGTATATTTCATTAACCGTAGGGTTATAAATATTTATGAATTAATATTTAATCCTTTTTGGACCTATAATATTAGGGGAGCGTCTTTCGAAAAAGATGAAATATTGTTTTTATTGGAAAAAATTTTGAGGTAAAACATACTTTATTCAAGAATATATATCGTTTGAAGACTTTAATGATATAGGCCATCTGGGAATATTAGAGATGAATATTTAACCCTTGGACGTTATGAATTTAACGATGTGCCTTTGGAAATTTAATTAAGTATCACTTGGGAAAATTGTTTAGTAACTGATATTCTCATTTAGTAAAATGAATGATTAATTTATAATTTTCCTCTATTTGAGAAATAGACGACGGTACGATTGCAATTTGTGGTATTATACTCACCTGGTAACGGTGATTTTCCATCATGCATTTTTGAGAACTTAGATCAATCATAGAATTGGATCAACTTTTATGCTTAAACCAATTTGAGGAAATATTGTCTTTTCTGATTATTGTCTTTGCAAGTTTAATTTCTGTATTCGCTTTTGATTATGAAATGGCAAGTCATGCTTTGTTTGATAAGACCCTATCGTATGGTTTTTTTTGGGGTACCTGTATCAGTCCTCGGTTTCGAGTTGACTGTTGTTTTGTGGTAGTGTCGTATTTGGTCATATCCTCTATGTGGGAGTCGAATGATGATTCGTGGTTGACCTTAGTTTGTTAGGTCTCTAGTTAGAGTACCGTCTGTAAGTGTTCATCTTTGAGTCGTGTTTGACCTGATGGTTGTTTCTTCCTTCTTGAACTCCGTTCGTCTGACCATGTGTATACCTTGGTTTTGAGTTCGTCTGAGTATAATCTAGTGTCGTATGGGAAAGTGGCTTTCGATTGGGGGCCGCGCCCAAAGTGGCTGCTGGGTAACCCGTCGAAAGTGAGTCTAATAAGTGATAACCTTTAAGTAGATTAGAATGTAATTTCTAAGTAAGATAATTGTGCCTCACACCTGGGACGAGTGCTAACATAGACTCAACATGGTGTGAGAAGGCCTGAAATGGAAAACCATCATTCTTGTCTTCACGAGAGGATGTGTGGGTCCACATGAGGCTTGGATGGGCCGGAAGCTCGA
This sequence comes from Cryptomeria japonica, assembly GCF_030272615.1. Taxonomy (NCBI): domain Eukaryota; kingdom Viridiplantae; phylum Streptophyta; class Pinopsida; order Cupressales; family Cupressaceae; genus Cryptomeria; species Cryptomeria japonica. The sequence continues at coordinate 574,417,143 of NC_081407.1, read as the reverse complement.
ATTAGGTTGCTAGGGTAACCCAATGTATGGGGTCGGGACCTATGAAGACTTGCCATGGTATCCATACCAGGTTGTGTGATGACACTTGTCCCTACATTCGCTAGTGTGTTGTCGTTTTGTCCTGTTAGGAGTACCTTTGTGGGTCGTCCTTTTGTCTCTGCCCTTGTGAGTATCGGTTTCATGTTAGACCTTGGGTGGTGATGACTCAGCTTTATGGATGCTCTCCTGGACCTTTGTATTAGCTTTGATTATGTTCAGTTGGATCCTGTTCTTTTCAGGGATCGTTTATGTATTGATTGACCGATGTGGTCGCTTGTATATTGTTTATATTTCGCCTTGATGGCTGGATTGTAATAGTGTAACCTCTTGTATTCTTAACTTTATTATTTATCAGAGGGGTCTTGCAGTTGAGTAGACCCGGAGATGTAGCCCTTAGGGGTGAACTCCGAGATCATTATGGTGTTATGTGATGTATTCTCTTATGTTTCCCGTATTCAGCTTTATCATGTATGAATAGCTTATGTTAGAATGGATAAGTGGATAAATGGAATTAACTTTAAATGTTTATTTGCGGTCCTTCTTGAATGCCATTTTGATCGAATGCATAAGTGGTTTAGATGAGATTTATCGTAGATGCATGTATGTAATCGTCTTTTAAAATGCAATAAGTTGGAATATGAAATAATGTAACTTAGAGTAATGGAATATATTCAGTTGTTGTTAAGGAAATTAAGTATGCTTGAAAAGATCTCTTATGTTTATGATGGAATTCTAGTGTGTTAGAATATTAGATGTATGGCTGGTAATTTTAAACGAAAAGCTTGAATGAAGGTTATGAATAGATCTTAATGGATGAATCTTTGCTTGTGTTTTATATTTCCATCTTGTGAAAGAAATTATCCTGATTAAGAATTTTCTAATTATTAAGGTAATCAGCTTGTTGGATTAAATGTGTGAATTAGTGAATTGTGAAATTTAAGTAATCTCGTTGGGAAACTTCTTAGGTGTTAGTTGTGGTCTTCCGCTATGTAATCTGAATCTTTGATATCTTGTTGCATCTTATGTGGTGTAGTTTTAAAAAAAAAAAATTATTGCACTCTATTCTTGTGTTTTTGGCTTATCCCTTCGGGGTTTCCTGGCGGGGCATTACATTTTGCATGCAAATCAGTTCACCTTCTAAATTAAAATATATTTCTTTTGTTATAAATTAACAATTAATTTTAAAATAAATAGAAAAAAAAATCATTATCATTAAATTCATTCAATTAAAACCTCATTAATTATTTTAATGTTAGATATAGTATGATGATTGATTTGATCTAATTTTTAAGGACTTGTTGTGTTTTGGAATTATAACAACAAAAAATTACTTCTGAAACACTCTTTCTAAAATTCTATTTTAGTTCAATTTAATTTTGTCTTATTATTCTCACAATTTAGTTTAATTCAAATATCATCTGGAAGGAATATCTAAGAAAAAAATTGCGATAGAAGAAGAGACAAAGGCGTTGAACTTCTTTACAGTTCAATTTTTGAAATAAAATACAGATTCTAACAATGTTCTTCCCTAGCCTCTTGCTTTTGTTTCCTCTATTAATGTACTCTCTCCATCTAAAGAAAAGTCTCATATGCAATATCCTCTAAACGTTTAATAGAAATATAAAAATAAATAAAATTCATTTCCTAAATCTAAGCCTGCGCACCATTGCCTATATCCATCCATTAATGGAAATCACCTTAAATGAAATATATACTATTATGCATGCATATCCTACTATGTGAATAAACCATGATTGAATACACGGGAATTTAATAACTTCGACATCTTACTTCTGGTTGGTTGGAGTTGCTTGTTTTCAAAACAAATTTAGCACTCACCAAAAATGTTTCTACAAAAAATCCAGTTGCTGATATAGATATCAATCAAGGTAAAAAGGAAATAAGTAAAATTTGTTACTGTAGCCAACAATATAGAGTAAATAAAAAGAAATAGAGACTGAAAAAAATAAGCACACCTGCATAGAAAGCAAAATGCGAAGGCGATAGCAATGGAAGGAGATCATGTTGGACCAAAATGCATATAATATACAACTTCATTTCATGAAACTCATAACATACCACCGATGATTCTTTGAACGGTTATAATGCAAAGTAATGGAAACGTTTGGCGTTATTTTATTAATTTCAGCAACTCACACCACTATCCTTGCTTTGCTTTCTTCGACACATCTATCGTCAGTTTCTTTGTCACATATTGAACGTCAATTTAAATCTGCATAGATATTGTTTACACGGATGTGTTGCGGTTGTAACTGTCAGAATACAATGTCATCTCCTTCCACCTTGACAATAATTTGAATGCTTGTTATTTCCATGCATGACTAACAGGAATACCAAGAGTTTCTTTTTTCTTACACCGTTACTCATGATGACCTCCTATTGATGCCATTGTAGGTTACGCCTCTCAGTGTAATTATTATATTTAATTAATTAATAAATTATTAAATTTAAAATATGAAATAACATAATAACATAATAATATAATAGTATAATATAATAATAGCTACCTTGGGGACAAAAAAAAACTTTGCTATGGTGAAAGCAGGAAGAGGCCGCGACAAAAGTAGATTCAAAGGTTTTCAGGGTCGGGAAGTCCAAGGCAAAAGACAATGGTGGGATAAGGAAGAAGAGGTTGATTTTCAAAGGTTAATCACCACTAATATTGGGAAAGACCATATCCCTCAATGGGTTTTTGAACAAGGGAGATGGGTTGATAAATGTGATAAAATTGGTGGAATTCGAAATCAATCTTGGCATATAGCAAACTCTAGGGCGGCTAGAACCAAGGATAGTAGGTGATGGGATTATCATAGCTCTCGATCATTCAATCGAACAAGGAGAAATGGATTGCCTTGGCTTTGAACACATCCTAACAAGCATAGGAACTACAAAGGAAAGCAATCATTTCCGTGCAAAAATAATAACATTGTTGCAACATTACAAAATAATGGTTTCATTAAGAATAAAAGGGGATGGGTTAAAAACCCTAACACATCAAAGGCAGACAATTCAAATAATTAGAAAAATCACAGGCAAGAAAACCTTAAATCAAATTAAAATTGGAAGAAATATCAAAGAAGATAGGAAAACTTTGAAGGATTGAGATAGCCTTGTTACAAAAGTCATTACAATAAAAGATGAAAAGATTAAAATTTGTAGGGATAATCTCATAAACAATGCATTTTTTGTAAAATAGGGAGGAGGATCTTTGGAGAAAGGGTTTTTGGTAAATTGGTGTCAAACTCACTAGAAGGCAGAAATATCAATCAAACTGCTAATCAATGATTACTTCCACATCAAATTTCAAAACTCATTGGAAAAAGAAGAGGTTTGGAAGGGAGGTCCACATTTCTTGAAAGGAACAAAACTGCACCTAATCAATTGGTGTCCTAATTTCAACCCTAGAATACATACCATTGAAGTATGCAAAGTCTGGTTTCGTATCCATAACTTCCCTTCAGAGTATTGGAATCAAGACATCCTCCAAGATATCTTTAAAGAAATAGGGGTTTTGGAGTTGATTGATCCTATTCTGGAAGATAGAACATGGGGATCATATTTTAGGGTTTGCATAAATATAAGTGAAAATCATCAAATCCCTAAGTTCTTAATAATATATGGAGATGGGAGATCCTGGATACAAAAATTTGAAGGAGAAGGCCAAATTTTTCTATGCCCTTGATGCCAATCCAAAGAACATATTGGATTAAAATGCAACACAACAAAACCAAATAATCCAAAAGGAGAGGAGAACACTAATGCGGACCCCAAGGTGAAACTTTAAGGATTTTGGGATCCAATTATTGAGGAATGCAAAATTTTGGGAAGTAATGGCAGGTTGGAGGAGGCTTGCTTATACAATAGCCTAGATGTGAAAAAACTAATAGATGTATTCAATAATTATAACAGTAATAGTAACAAAAAACAAATTACAATTGAGGAGGTGCTTAAAACTCAAGAATAAGCAGAACTAAAGGAGAATATGATAGCACCCAAGTTTTCAAATGAAATTCATCGAGAAGTAATTCAAACCCTGAGAAACAAAGATGGAAAAACTAAAAACGATATTGAGAAACGGGAAGAATCTGCCTCTAATCAAGAAATTCCTCAAAAAGAAGAATGTAATTAGATTGCATTAGATCCCCAACAATTGAAGGAAAAAATTAGAGAAAATGAAGAAGATGTTATTGAGATGGATATTGGGATAGATATTAATGACATTGGAGAGGAAGGATCATATATTGATTTTGGATTTGAGGAAGAGCGAATTGGACAATTGGAAGAAAGAAGTTTGGAACAATTTGAATCAAAAATAAAAAAACCAAATTGTGAAGAAAGAAAGTATAGGGGAAGAAAGTTCAATAAAACAAGATTAGTAATAGTAGGGAGTGCCAAAGGCCAGAGAAAATTAAGAAGTGGGAGGGAGATTTCCCCTCTCGAGGAGGCATGGAGATCATTACGTGGAATTCTAGGGGTTTAAATGCCCTTGGCAAATGGTGTAACATAAAGCACCAAATTAACAACAACGAGTTAGATGTGATTCTCATACAAGAAATGAAATAGGCCATGGAGGAATACAATACAAAAATAAAATATTGGAGGAAATGGGAAGGTTCCTTTGTGGAATTATTTGGTGCCTCGGGAATTCTTTGGAATCTTCTAATGATCAAATGCATCTCGATGCAGTCAAAAATTAAAACTAGATGGCTATAATTTGTAGATGTCTGAGACAAAACATGAAGATAATAGTGGTAAATATATACATGGCCCTACTCCTACCAATGCTAAAAGGGAAGTTTTCCAAGAAATAACTATGTGGTTGAGCAATTATAAGAAGGACAAGATCATTATTGGAGGGGATTTGAATACAACATTGGACAATTCAGAAAAACAAGTAGGAATGCAACATATCTCCATAATCAATTTAGATTTTCAAAAAATTGTTTATAACAATCTCAAACAAATTCAAACCAAAAATGGAAAATTCACATGGACTAGTAGGAGAGAAGGCTTTATCAATATTGTGGAGAAGTTGGATAGATTTTTTGTGGGAGGAAAATGGGAGGATGCGATCGACTCTTATGTTGTTGAGATACTGTCGTATAATGGTTTAGATCACTTCCATGTACAACTGCAGCTTAACCCAATGGATCAAGAAGGGGGTTACCCTTTTAGATTCAAGAACATGTGGCTAAGAGATCCCAAGATATCCGACTATGTAGGAGCCTAGTGGTTTGAACTAATATTGGGAAACCATTCTTTCTTATTCAAACTTAATAAGAAGATAATTCACATCAAGCATAAGCTAAAAGAATGGAACATAGAGAATTTCAAAAACATCTTTATAGAAAAGGAAAGGGTCGAAACTAAATTGAGATTGTTGAATGAAACAATAATTTCAAGAGGAATGAGAGAAAAAGAATATGAAAAAGAAAAAATCCTTAGAGAAAAACAAACATAAATTGCAGCTAGGGAGGAATGTTACTGGAGGCAAAAGTCTAGAGAAGTTTGGCTCAGAGAAGGAGACAAAAATACAAAATTCTTTCACAATTCAACCTCAAAAAACATAGTCGAAAATAGAGTAGTGGAGATAGAGAAACAAGATGGAACTAAAACACAGACTTTAGAAGATATTAATCTAGAAGCTATCAAATATTTCCATAACATTCTAAGCAAATAAGTTCCAATTCATGAAGATGAAAGAAATAGATTATTAGACAAAATTCCATCTATTGTCAAGGAGGAGGATAACAAGGAATTTTTCAAAGAGATTTCCCTAGAAGAATCCAAACATGTAGCCTTTCAATTGGGAGTAGATAAAGCCCTCGGGCCATATGGCTTCACAACAACAAAAAATTCAATTCTTTTGAAAAATAATAAAGGAGGATCTACATAAAGCATTGCAAGAATCTAAGAAGAAAAAGACAATGTTGGGTACCTTCAATTACTCATTTTTGGCCTTAATCCCCAAGAAAAAAGGAGGTAATAAATATGGGAGATTTCAGGTCTATTGCTTTATGCAATATGGTTTATAATGTAGTTACTGAGATCATTATAAACAAACTCAAAAAGGTGTTAGATGATGTTTTTGATTAAGGTAAAAACAGGTTTTGAAGGGACCCTGAAACCCTTTACAAAAGGAACTTAAAAGATATAGCATTAAGAAACCGAAAGGAACAAACCAACGAAAAGCCAGCAAAAAACCATAGAAAACCAGCTAAAGCCCCAAAAAGCCAAAAAAAACAAGCCAGACTCGAGAGAAGAAACTAATTGATATTTTTCAGGGCATTAGCCAGGGTATTGCTAATCCCATACAGGTCTTTGATATTTTCCCTAAGATTAGGGATATCCTTAGCAGAAGCAGCCGCAACTTTCTTGACACTTGCCCTGGTCCTCTTTGCAGCAACACCTGAAGTAGCTTCCCCACTGCCAATCTCGATAGTATCTTCATCCATGTCAAGGTCCACCACCAGTTTAGGAGAGCTGGAATTATCGAGGACCTTAGCAATATCCTCAAGGTTTTTAGTGACAGCTAACAGGATATTCGGGATAATGCCCAACAAAAATTTTATCACCACATTCCCTTCTTCCAGTGATTTAACCTTCTCCTCCATATCCTGCTTCCATTTTATCTAATCCTTATCATAATCCTTCCTTTTCTCATCCGTTTGTTTCCCATTTTTTTCCAAGTTCTTAAAAAGTTCATATGTCCATCTGTCATATTCCAATCTAGCCTCAGTGAGTTTTTAAAGGTTATCCAGGAATAACCCTTTACCAGCACTTCCCTTATCCTCACTTAAACTGTCCTTAGTCAAATCCTACTCAAGTTCCTTGTTCTCCTCCCTCTCAGAATTCACATCTTTATCCTCATTATCCTTGTCTTCCACATCCACCATAGGTTTGTTGTTGTAATTGCCAGGGCTAGCAGTGTGGATTGAGTTGTCATTATCAAACTCATTCTCACCACCTTCATCCTCTACACCCACCTCCTCATCTTTCCAGTTGTCTTCACCATCAGAATCATTCATATCCATTTCACTGCCATCTTTTCCAATTTCCTCTGTATCATTATTTTCTTCATGGGTTTCCGTCCCAAAGGCATTATTACTTTTTTTGCTAGAGGTCGCCTTCTCCTTGCTGGATTCACCTCCTTCCAGATTTCTCTTGGCTTTCCCTAGAGAAGCGGATAACCTCTTATTTTCTAGCATGGTGAGGGTTTTATAGTGCTCATAAATGAGTAGCAAAATCCCGCAATGGAGAACCGGATTTGAGGGATTCTTACTGTGTTTATTGAGGGACCTGAAAAGATAGTAGGGCAGGGATACCCTTTTGTCATGTCTGAAATGGTTTAATAGAACAAAGTGATAAGTGTGGGCCCTGGAAAAGTGGCCCTCAATAGTTATATATTCTATTATGGCATTCAAAACCCAGCCCCAGATTTTCTTGATATTGGAGGCTTCATAGTAACCCCTTGTGGCTTTGCCAATTTTAGCCCTCTCTTTTTCCTTATGCGGGAAAAGATTAACCGCGTTGTTGGAAACTTTAAGGTCTCTAAAAAAATTAAGCCCTGAGTGGGGCATACCAGTCATAGTAGCTATGAGTCTCGTGTCCAATTTGAACTTTATCCCATAGATTTTAAAGGACCCATTACACCAATTTTCAGAAATTTTGGAAACAGCGAGATTTACCCTACCTTTGTCATAATCCACCAGCTTCTCCATAAAGCTTGTGAGGGACCCTTTTTCTAGCTTCACCCACACTTTCAACTCTATTTCTCTGCAAACTCAACACTTCTTTCCCATAGTTACTCAAAATTTTGAAAAGGATGACCCACAAAGTGTGCGAGGTAATATTAAAATTGGTTGGGATTCTGCCGCTTTGCCAAGTAATCATTACCTTTCCATCAAAGCATAAATTATTCATATACCCTATCATGATTATGTGGTCCTTCTCTCCCCATAAATCTGTCCTTTCTAAGGAGCTCTTTAATATTCATATTAATATCTTCCCCATGCCACATCATTTGAGAATCAAAATTAACTCCTAGGTTCGCCAGACAGTCCGCCACCATATTTTTCTCTCTAAAGGCATGTTGAATAATTATTTCTTTAAAACTGGCGATGATTTACCTAGCTTTCAAAATAATATTTTCAATTGACCATGATGGCTCAGACTCCCCCTTCAAACACTTAATAATATTAAGTGAATCTCCCTCAAGCCATACTTTATCATGATTAAGGTTCTTAGCTATAATTAGGGTATTCAGTGCAACTGAGGCTTCGGCAAAATGACTAGTTTGACTCTCCAAAGGACCAGCCACCACCACTATGCAACTTCCAGCAAAATTCCTGACAATGCCCCCATATCCAGCTTTACCCGGGTTAACCTTAGAGGCCCCATCAAAGTTAGCCTTAATCCATCCCTGAGGAGGAAAGCACCAAACTAGAACTTCTCTTCCCTTCTCCTTACTAGGTATGGTAGTAGAGAGATTCCACCTGTCATTGAAGTCATCTTTAGCAGTTGGTCCATTATCAGTACCATAGATACATTCAAATATGCTCCTATAAATTTTATCCACCACCACTTCAGGAATGGCACTTTTATCCCTAAAAATCCTATTGTTGCGCTCTTTCCATATATTCCAGATAACATTCGGGAGAGTAAGTTTCCAAGTCTCCACAATCTTTAGATTGGAATTAGGGCAATGCCATTGCTATTAAGATTCCCCTAGAGAATTCGGAAAAACCCAGCTCAATTTCCACCTGCTTAAGATGATTTTCCAGATTTCCTGACTAAATGTACACTGATTAAGAATATGGCAAGCAGTCTCTTCTTCCCTGCAACAAAGAGAACATATATTAGGAAAAACAAAACCTCTCTTTTGAAGGTTGTCCAGAGTTAAAACCTTGTTTTGGATGAAAATCCAAAAAAAGATATTAACCTTAGGAACTAACTTCTTGTTCCAGACTTTAGCCCAAATAGGAATTTCTTCCACAACTTCATTTTGGATAGCCACAGCTAAGGACATAGAATATTTCCCATCTGGGGTTTCCCTCCATATCAATATGTCTTCTTTGTTGTCTCTAGGAACTTTAGCAGAGAGAGCAATCTTAAGGAACTTTAGCTCCGGACACTGCTGGCTAAAATCAATCCATTTCCCATTTCTCCAATAGTCTCTGACCAACTCCCCAAACCTGCTTTTGAACCAATCTTTCCAGTCATTAAGGATTGGAAATTCCTCCAGAGGTTTATCCATTATCCACCTATCTTCCCAAAATCTTATACTCCTGCCATCCCCCAGATTCCACATTTGACCAGCAGCGGCCCAACTTTTAGCCGATTGGACTGCATTCCATATTGCAGAACCTTCAACAATAAAAGATTCATCTAAAAATTCTTCCTCAGAAGGTTGCATAAGAAGATATTTAATTTTCTAGATTAAATTCCATTCTCTTTCCTCCCCTTTCATTCTCCAAATTTGTTTAGCTAGTAAAGCGTTATTCATAGAACTAATATTCCTTAAGCCCAACCCCCCTGAGGCCTTAGGAGAACAAATTTTATTCCAGGCAATAAGGGGAATTTTGTTTTTGACTTCCACCCCTGACCAAAGAAACTTTTTTTGGATTCTTTCAATAGCTTCCGCAAACTTTCTAGGGGTTTTGAACAAACTGAGAGCATAAACAGGCAAGTTTTGGAGAGTAGCTTTGAGCAGAGTAACTTTGCCCGCTTGACTTAGGACTGCCCCTTTCCAACCAACCAATTTTGAGTTAAATCTATCCACCAACTTATTCCAAAAATTATCCGCAGGCTTAATACACAGAGGAAGCCCCAAATAAGAAGAGGGAAGCTCAGCTATTTTACAGCCAAGAATTATTTCAATCCTTAATTATCTTTGAAAAGGGGTATTGATGAAGAACAAAGAGCTCTTATCCCAATTAATTTTTTGACCAGAGGCAGATTCATAAATATTCAACAAATTCTTCATATTTTTAGCTTCCCTAATGGTAGCTTCCCCCATAATGATAGAATCATCAACAAACTCTTCATGAGTACAAGTGAAATTGGATGAAGTGTTGAAATGTGGCGACTGATCAACAAAGTACTGTACACTCAGCACGTAAATTTGCATATAATTGTTAGTTCATATTTGCTTCGAATCTGCTTGAAACCCTAACATGAAGATGGTTTCAGACCTCTAAGATTGCCTTCTTCCACATTTTTAAAAATAAATCTACCCAGACTTTCAGCTAAAATAGTAAACAAAATAGGGGAAATGGGGTCCCCCTATCTAAGACCTCTAGAACTTTTGAAGAAACTTGAAGGGGATCCATTGACAATAACATCAGAAGAGGAAGTTTCAATAAGTTAAGAGCAAAGCTGAATAAAATTTTCACCAAAACCAAACGCTTTCATGATCCTTAAGAGAAACTGCCAATTCACTCTATCATAAGCTTTAGCCATATCTAACTTTAGAAAGAAACCCTGATTATTAGCTGCTTTCAAAGAATGGATATTTTCATGAACAGATATAATGGAGTCCAGAATCTGTCTACCTGGGACAAAACCATTCTATTGGACAGAGATAATTCTTGGAAGAATTTCCAGCAGTCTGGAAGTAAGAACCTTGGATAAGATCTTGTAAACAGAGTTACAAAGACTAATAGGTCTAAACTTATTGAGAGAGTCAGCTTCTGGGATCTTCAGAATTAGGACAATGAAGGTAGCATTCAGTTCTTTTAAAATCCTTCTAGAGCCAAAGAATTCTTTAACACCTTTACAAATGTCAGTCTCCACAATATGCCAAAATAACTGGAAGAAGAACTTGGAAAACCATCCGGTCCAGGAGACTTATCTCCATGGAAAAAACCGCCTTTTTGATTTCCTGATTAGAGGGAATTCGGGATAAATAGTTATTGTCTTCCACAGTCAGGGTGGAAGGAATAGCTTGCAACAGGATGTTTTGATTACTGGTCTCCAGGTTATCCACTTTTCCCAAAAGGGTGCCAAAATACTCTAGAGCTTCCTTTCTAATATCATTGTCCTTCATTAAAATCCCTTTATTATAGGATAATCTAGATATCCTGTTAGCTGCCCTATGCTTAAGAGCGGTTAAGTGAAAAAACTGGGTATTTTTATCACCTTCCTTCAAGTATAAGGCTCTAGATCTTTGTCTCCAGAACATCTCTTCATTAGAAATAATGGTGTGGTATTTAGACAACAGACCATTTTCCACAACCCTCAGTTCATCAAACAGCCCATTCTCTTGGATTCTATCCTGAACATCTTTTATTTCAGTTTTAATTTGAATTTTACTCTTGAAGATATCCCCAAAAATCTCTTTATTCTAGATTTTAATTTTAGCCTTTATAATATTGATCTTTTTAGCTATTCTAAAGAGAGTCGTACCCTCAACCTTAGAATTACACCATTCAGCAACACAAGCTTCCAAGGAAGGATGGGATAACCACACTTTTTCAAATCTAAAAGGGAAGTTTCTCTTAGCCGAAAAAGAGTTGGCAATAAAAGAGATTGGAAAATGATCTGAACCAATTTTGATAACAGATGCAAGAGAACAACTATACTTGGCTAACCATTCAGGAGAAATTAAGGTTCTATCTAACTTAACTTGAATCAGGTCAGCTCTGGTTCTTCTATTAGTCCAGGTATAGTTAATCCCTTAAAGATCCACATCCATAAGAGCTTGATCATTAATGAACTCCATAAGGTCTTGTTTACCATCAAGCTACAAGGGGAGACCTCCCATCTTCTCTTCCTCTTTTAGCAGAGTATTGAAATCTCCCATTATTATCCAACTTTGATCAGCAAACTTAAGTTTGTCTTCAGCAAGGCTTCTCCCAGTTTTGGTATTAGGCGCATAGACATTAGTTAACACCCATGCAAAGTTATCCTTGATATGCTCAAGCTGCACAGAGTTCCTATTAAAAGCAGAGATGATTTCCTTACCTTTAATAGTTTTTTTGTTCCAAAAAATCGCTATTCCTCCAGAAGCTCCCTCCGAACTAGATCCTATAACTCCATTATTTTTAAAAATTCTAATCTTTTCCACTTTATCCTTACACATCTTGATTTCCTGAATAAGGACCACATCTGGTTTATGATCTTTTATGATGTTTCGTAACACATCCTACTTATGAGGGGCATTCAACCCTCTGATATTCAAGGATTACCTTCATACTTTAACCAGAGATAGGGCTGACTCGATGGAACATTGTGTTCCATCAGCATGGTTCTTCCAGCTTTCCTGTTCCCTCTGATGTTTTAGAGATGGTCTCCCCTGCTTTTTGTTTTGACTTCCAACATCTGCCTTTTTCTTATTCTTGCTTCTAGTTGAGATACCTCCATTGGGTTCCTCCTTATTCGATTTACCCTCTTTCGTACCAATAATCCTAAGATTTCCTTCCAAGATATCCATTACCACACCATGTAATGGGGTTTTACATTGGAGAGGCTTTGGGCTTCCATTGGTTAGAAGCAATAAGGGCTCAATATTAGAAGGGTTAAACTCTTGAGCTTCATTGAAATTTTCCTCAATTGATTTTGAGAAAGAAGAAACAGGCACAGCTTCTTTGGGACTTACCACTTCCTTCTCCTGACTGATAGAACCAACCTCCTGGTCCTCTGGATCATTTTTGTTGTTTAACTCTCTTCCTTGCTCCCCTTCTTTAGTATTCTCTGTTTGGTTATTAGAGCAGACACAATCCTGATTTTCATTATTACTGTTCTCACCCTTCTTAACCTCATTTTCTGGTTCCATTACTTCCTTATTTGGATCACACTCAACTGATGGGTCTCCTTTTTTCTCAATCATTTGCCATTTCTTTTTATAATTCACATTGTTGTCAGTCTTGTTTTCCTTACTTTTCTTAAGCGGACATGATTTTGCCCAATGCCCCAATTTTTTGCAATGGAAACAGGCAAACGGGAGCGATTCATATTCGATAGCTTGGGTTCATTTCCCTAATTTAGAAATAATCTCAATTGATTGGGGCATATCCGTCATTTGATTAACATTTACACATATGCGAGCAAAGACTAACCTTGATTTAGCAGTCGTCATTGGGTCAATCGAAAGAAGTTCTCCAAAAGAGTTTGCAATACCCTTAAAGACTTCCTCATTCCAGAATTCCAGCAGAAGACACAGGAGGCGTGTCTAGATAGGCGCCAATACAAAGAAGGATTCATCAAGGGAAAGGTTAGGGACCCATTTCTGAAGAGCCAAAGTTGACTTGTCGAACATCCATGGACCTTCATATAGAGCCTTATTCATATCTTCTTCAGAGTTAAAAGCAAAGGAAAAAAAACCCCTGGGCAACGCTGCCACATCCACTTGACCTTTTAAAACCCATTTCCTCCTTATGAAATTCCTAACAACATCAATGTTAGGCCTAAAGCCAGCAAACTGACCAACTAAAGTCATAGTTAAACCAGCGATAGTCAAATCTACCAATTTGTCCGGAACAAAAATAGCAACCAACCCTGAAGCTGGATCAGAGACATTTGTAACTTCCGGAAGCCCTGATTTAGCCAGCGACTTCACTCCAAAAAGCGAAGACCATTTTTTTCCTTTACCTCTATCATGTGGGTCCCAAGTTTTGGAATCTTTGTCCTCCACTGATTTGACTGTATCCTTGTCTTCTTCTATACCTTGAGACACCTATCTGCTTGCCTGATTGCCAGTTCCGACCCCAGAGAGACTGCCTTCCCCAAGAAATCCGTCATTCCAAGATTTGAAATTTGGGATTCCCACTCGCCGGTCTCCTTGTCGCTCCGCACCCATTCTTGCTCCTTGTTGATGAACAACAACTGGTGTTAGATGATGTTATAGCGAAGGAACAAAGTGGTTTTTCACCAGGCAATTCAATAGCAGAAGCATCGTTGTTGCACATGAAACCATCCATACAACTAGGAAAGCTAGAATCCCCAACATGATCATCAAATTGGACATTCTTAAAGCTTATGATTTGGTAGATAGACACTTCCTCCTAAAAATTTTAAGCAAAATTGGATTTGATGATAATTGGATCAATTGGGTAGGTAGCTGCATTATAAACCCCAAACTCTTGGTACTAGTAAATGGGAAGGTGTAAGGATTATTCAACTCGATAGGAGGAATAAGGAAAGGTGATCCTCTATGTCATTTTATTTTCATAATCATGGTAGAGGCTCTAGGTAGGAGTATCAATAAAGCCAAGATTGGTGGGTTGTGTAAATGTATCTTAGCCACTCTGGGTGTGGAGCCAATAACTCACCAACAATTTTCTGATGACACCATTCTTTTTGGAGATGCATCAAGGAGTGAGGCTAGCAATATCAAGAAGTTATTGGATGGCTATAGTAAATCTTTAGGACAAAGCATTAATTTGAGAAAATAAAATTCATTCTTTTTAAATATTCAACCAAGACTACAAGGAGATATAGCTTGAATTCTTGAGCTAAGAGTGGCTAGTTTTTCTAGGGAGATTTCTAGGAAAGCCTTTGTTTGCAGGAATTAACAAGAAGGATTATTGGGATAAACTCATTATCAATTGCAAAGGAAAAATGGAATCTTAGAAGGGTAAATGGCTCACTTCAGTAGGCAAAATTTTAATGATAACAACAGTTTTATCAACCATACCTATGTACTCAATGTCATGCATGAAGATTCCTAGACCAATGGAGGATATCATCATACAAATCATGAGGTCTTTCTTTTGGAATGGGCCTAATGAATCACATAAAATCCCTTTTATTTCTTGGGATAAAATTTGTAAACCTCAAAATGTTGGAGGGGTAGGGGTGAAGCAGCTTCGGATAATGAATGTGGCTAGGGGGTCAAGCTAGTATGGAGCATGTATAAGGGAAATCACAAATGGGTTAAAATCCTTCGGAAAAAGTATTTGGATGAAGATGAATGAGGCAAAATTATTACAATAAGAAATCCTCCTAAAGGCTTGGCTATTTATAATTTTATATTGGATAGTTGAGAGATTATAACTAAACATGTTACTTGGGACATTAGAAATGGTCAGTCAACATCCTCCTGGGGTGATTCATGGGAAGGGTTTCCAAACCTTAAACTTACCCCCAATCTAAAATAGATTAGGGAGGAATATATTAGGTGTTGGGGCACTAAAATTTATAATTACAGGGAAATGTCTGTGGATAATAGGATAGTCAAATGGAAGTAGAAAGATCTATCAGATTTAAATACCCCTCAGGAGCAGAAGATTGGTAGCAATTCTCAAAGATAGAGTCTTTGCCCTATCAGCAGAGGAAGACATAATCAGGTGGTGTGCATCCAAGGACGACAAATATAAGGTGAAGATTGGTCATATAATAAAGGAGGCTATCATTGAGGATGAATAATGGCCAAAAGAATTATTATGGGGGGAATATTATGTACCCAAAGTAGGGGTATTCTCATGGCTAGCAATACAAAACAAAATTCTCACATAGGATGAACTCAATAGATTTGGGATTTGTGGGCCAAGTAGATGTCCCTTATGTGAGAAACAAGAAGAATCAACTAACCATATTTTATACACTTGCGAACTCCTAGAATGTTGTTGGAAGTACTTTAAAAATAAGTTAAATTTTATTAGACCCTATCTGCAAACATTGAAACAATTGTTCATCTGATGGCCAAAATATTACTATAGAGGGATTTTTAGTATAATTTGGCAATGCCTTCCATCAACCATAATTTGGGTGTTATGGAAATAACACAATAGGAGGGTTTTCAAAGAAGTGGCTCTACCATTTAAAGTTTTTCTACAAAAATAGAAGCAAGCATAATAGAATTGGTGAACACAACTGCTAGAAACTTGTCGCTTAAAAGAAGTATCTATACCAATAAGGATGAGGAATTGATGAAGCAATTTCCCAATCTTATAGTGCCAACCTTGGAGGGAAGGGAGGAAGCCAATAAAAACATTGAAGGCAGGAGAAACATGATTTGGATTACTCCTGAAGAAGGCTAGGTCAAAATTAATTTTGATGGAGCAGCTAGGGATAATCCCGGGCTGGGTGGCATTGGAGTATAATTGCAAGAAATAATCATGGAGAAACTTTGATAGAAATTTCAGAATACATTGGTAGGGCCACTAACAATGAAGCATAATTCAAAGTTGTGTTTAGAGGAATAGAGATTGGTAAGGAATTAGGTTTGGATAGAATCCATCTTGAGGGAGATTCTCTTATTACAGTGAATGTCATCAGAAAAGGATAGACGCCTAATTGGAAATTAAACAAGTGGTTAACAACGATTAAAAACCTTACTAAATATTTTCAAGAATTAAAGGTGAGTCATGTAATGCCCCGCTAGGAAACCCCGAAGGGATTACACTAAAACACCAAACTAGAGTGCAAATATTTTTTTTTGAAAGTTAAAATAGAATAATGATACATTGAGATAACATTAAGTTCAAATTACACAACAGAAGACTTGACTAACATCTAAAGGGTTTCCTAATGTGATTACTTGAATCAACACTAACTCAACTCACGCTAATTAATCCATTTAAGTTGATTAACTTAATGACATGATAATACTTAAACAAAGGATAAATTTATTTCATAGGTTAAAAATATAGATAACATGATTAAGTTCATCCATTGCAATTTAACCATACATTACATCCAATCTTAAATTAAAACATATGTCATGCATCTATTTTCCATACATACTTTAATTGCATTAAAAGTTAATGAATACTTTACATTTCACTAAACCTACAATCTTCATGATCCATAATAATGCATTTAATAACTTCATGGAGGCATTTAATATAAATATCATCTAATCTATATTATACATTTAAACCACAATTCCATTCATACATGCAAAATAAAAAGGAACCAGATGAACACAAACACCACAAAACACAAAATTGATATCAGAGTTCACCCCTAATGGGCTACATCTCCGGTCTGTTCAACTGCAAGACCCTTCTAATAAATAATAAGGTGAAGAATACATAAGGTTCACATCCATTACAACCTACCAATAAGGCGTACATAAACAAATAATACATATGACCACACCGATCAAAAGATACATGAATGATCCCAGAAGAAGGAAATGATCCATCTAAAACATTATAAGAAGCAAATACAAAAGAACAACTGGAGCACTTGTGAAACTAAGTCCTCGCAACCCATCATAAGCAACCCATGGTCTAACATGAATATCAGGTACTCTCAAATGCATAAGCAATTAGATATGACTCCATAATAGTGCTCCTAGCAAAGACAACACAAACCGCACGCTAGTGAACACAAAGGACGAGTGTCATCACATAGCTTGGTATGGTTACCCTAGCAGATCTCCATAGGTCCTGACCCCATCCACTGGGTTACCGAGCAACCTTTCTTAACCTCTGACCCATCCAAGTCTCATGTGGACCCAACACATCCTCTCGTGAAGACAAGGTTGTTGGTTTGCCATTTCAGGCCTTCTCATTGCATTCTGAGTTTGTACTAGCACTCATCCCATGCGTGAGGCACAATTATCTTACTTAGTGTTTTTATCTACTAACTCTCTAATATGCTATTAGTTTATCACTTATTTAGACACACTTTCGATGGGTTACCCTGCTACCACTTTGGGCGCAACCTCCACTTGAAAGCCACTCTCACGTATGGCACTAAACTGCAATCAAACGAAACTCCTAAAACCAAGGTATACACAAGGACTAGCATATGGAGTTCAATATGATAGGAATACCCACTTGGCCAAACACATCCTCACATGAGGTGTACTAATTGACAATTCTCTGACTAGAGAGATGACCAACTATAGTCAACCCCATAACACATCCAACACTCGCATATAAGGACATGACCAGATACAAAACAATCACATGAAAATAGTCAAAACTCAAGATCAAGGACATAACCAGATACAAAATAACCATATGACAATATCCAACACTCGTAATCAAGGACTTTCCATTCTTTAATCAGATGCGAATACAAAAATTTAAACACGCATTGACATAGATCTGTAATGACAATCATTTTTCCATATCGCTTAAAAATACAAATCGATCAAGTTTTCTAATTGATCTAAATTTCCAAATACAATATTTCAACAAAATCACCATTACATAATAATTTCAATACCAAAATTGCAATTATATGATCCTACCTACCAATACATACAAACAAACACTAATAAATGTATTTTTTCATCTAAGATCCATATTTCATTAAAAGAAAATATCATCAAATTCCTAACTATATCAATCCGCCTTCAAATTCCCCAAATAACATATTATTTAATTTCAAAAAATTCCAACTAATGTATTGATTAATTTCCAAGAATAACAAATAATATAATATTTATTTTTCTAATTTTCCAATGCTATATTATTTCCTTGCATGTATTAGAAAAAAATACAAATTAAATATTAATATATATATATATTGCCAATGAATCAATTATATATACATTAATTAACAATTACTAATAAAATTACCATTAAAAAAAAAATTTAAATTAAATAATATTGAAAACTTTATTTATAATATATATTTTTTGTTTAATAACAAAAAAAAGCATAAATATAAGGGTAGACCCACGTGGGCCTCCCTTTCCCCAAGGGAAGGGTTGGGAAGACCATGTCGTGGTCTCCACCCAGCCACGACTGAGTGGAGGCCACGACATGGCCTCACAGCCATGGACTCTCCATAGCCCCCCCCCCCCCCCCGCCCCTCTCCCCGCAGTATATTTAATATTATATATATATTTTTTTATTTTTTTATTTTTATTTTTATTTTATTTTTTTTTATTTTTTTTTTTAAAAAAAAATTGGTTTAATTTTTCCTTTTTTTTTTAATTTAAAAGGAAACCCCAATACTGCATAGTCTCAGACTAAGACAAAATAGAAATAAATTTCCAAAATAACAATGATTTCCATATATTATTATTATTATTATTTATTTGAATAACCAATCCCAGAAAGCTAAAACTGGGAAAATTTCACCAACAAAATTCCATATTTGGGCAAATGGAACAAATTACACACATTCATCTAACCAATTTTGGCAAACACAAACTAATTTCACAATATATGAACTAAAATAAGAGATTCAAAATGAAATTTCTTAACAAAACCCACTGAGAACAGTCACACCCATTTTGAGTATAAAAATCAATTTGAACAAACAAGAATTTGATTTGGAGGTTGGGAATGAAAGCAAGGAGGATTCAAATTCGAGATTTAACTATAACTCTTCCTTATTCCACAAATTTATGAGATTTTCAAACAAAATCACATACAAATTTCTTCCAAAACAAATAAGTAAATTTCCTGAAAACAAAGGAAATTAACCAGAATCCTACCTCTATGTGCAATCCTGGAGGTGATTTGATGAAGAGCCCAACCTCCAAGCTCAAGAATTTCTTCCAACCAAGAATCCCAAAAAAATTTCCATTCCAAAAACAACTCCTCCAATAATTTTGAAAACCTAGGTTAAAGGAAATATTTTTGACCAAAAATCTATTTTTAGGTTTAAATTATTTTCAACCAAATGAAAATCATTTCCCAACAATTTAATATGCAAAAATTGCTTTTCTTCCAAAATTAATTTTCTCAATTAAATTAAAATTAACATTTCTATTTCAAAATGCCAAAGAGGGTAAAATATTTCTATTTTCCAATTTCTAATTAACCTTTCTTTCAAAATACATATACTTAATTAATTCATCATTTAAAATAACCATTTAACCAAACTTGCTACAAATATGAATTTAGCAATCTAATTATTGATTAATCACACAAAGGTGTCCTACTTAATTTAGTCCCTTTAATTTACAAATGCATAAAAACACATTTAATCTAATTAAATACTTAGGATTTAATAATCATTTTTTACCAAATGCACAACACGCAACTTAAGAAACCAAACCAATACACGCCCTGCATACCCAACCAAAGGGGGAACTTGACGGACGACTGACGATGCTCACTAGAGCATGACTAGGGTAAAACGTAGGGTCTTATGACTACCTAATCCAATTCCATTGGACCAATAAGGTACACTCCAACCTGCGAAGCTAGGTGGAGACGAAACCTCTTACCTACGCGGTACTGTACCTGCAATCTACTGCAACAGTGAACCACACATGCATCATACGTTTCTTATAACATTCTAGGAACTATCTATAATTATAGCAGTGAAACAAGAATTTTCTTCCTTTCATCACACCAAATTAATGCATTAATTGAGGTAAACAACAATTACAACACTCATCTACCAAATACAACAAGAAAACATGCCATCATGATCAATTTCTTTTACCATTCCATCCTCTTCCTAACATATTATCGCATAGAAATAGCTTCAAATTCCAACTTCTATAATCAAGTTAACTTTCATGAAATAAGAGCAACATATATAACACAATTACTTCCACTTTCCAGGCATATAAAAAAACCTTTCTAATGACTATGTCCTATAACATAGTGACAAAATAACACATTTTACTCCATGTTTACACATAATATCCATCCACGTAACTAGAATGTACAACTCATAAGGCCACATGTGAGCATGTCTAATGCTTGGTCATAGATAGCATGCACGATCAACATCTCTATGCCTAATCTCATAACAAAAATAACATGATCATAAATATCCAACATCTCACTCAAGGGCTTGATGGTGCTAGGGCACACACATAGTGATGATACCTTCCATACAAGACCCTCGTGACCATCCCTTGTTGATTAAGGTGGTTAGCCTCCAAGAGATAGTCACCACACATAGGTAGGTAGTGGATCCTAGTTGCATCATAGCCTCACATACCCCCATCCTCAAGGTTTCCTATGTCTACTTCCTCCTATACACTCAACCAAGATTGTCTCAGACGTCCTTGGAGAGGAATTCACATTTCAACACAAGACCACCATACAAAAACAATAAGGATAAACTAGTTTAGCCACCAAAATACAAATGAATAAAGATAATAAATCATCAATTCCAATAGTAAGGCAAGAAAAATCTGGAATTGCAACACCAAATCAAGTAAGAAAAAGATCACAAGATCGTGGCTAAACCTTCAAAGTCAAAATAGAATAAATTGTCAGTCCACATAAGAAATAAATAAGAATATCATAATTACACATAACATCACTATATGACTAGAATCTAGCCACCAACGAGGAAGGAGAGAACAATCATCTAGCTATCATCATAGCTCATCATTTGGTGCGGCCTAGTCACACATCCACATGGCATGGCAGTGTGCACCTCAACATCACTTCGCATCATGTCGTCACGCGACATGTCTCTACCCTAAACAAGTCGGTAGGCTGCATGATAATGCCTACTACATCTTGCATCATGTCTCAACACGACATGACAATACTCCAAGCAGAGAAGGCACACAATGGACGTATCCCGCATGGTAGTGTACCTCGCGAAAAAGAGGCACACATAGGTCACATCCTGCATAGTGATGTACCTCTCAGGATACTCGTCGTAAGCTAGAGGTATACATGGCTAGGGTCCACCCACATGTCTACCAACGCCTGCCAACTGGCAGCTCATGTGGAAATAACATACCTTTTATGAAGACAAGGCAAAAGATCCTCCAAGATACATGATCACTATGCTCAAGAACTGCCATCAATATGCTCAAATAAAAGAGGGGGAAAAGGCTGGCACACATAAACCTTATAAATTGGTTCATAAAAAAGGGAAATTATTTACACCTTTAATATAGTGTCATTATATAACTATATTTTTCCTCAAAATAGAGAAGCTAAAGTCACTTCGCGCTGACATTACTCATATGTCGATGCATACTATTAGAGGAACGGTGACTTCTGACACTACCCCTCTACATACTGAATTACCAACAACCCGCGGGTTGGCACTTAGTAGGGTAACAAATAAGCAACATCACATAAATAGTATGGTTTCCCCATACTCATAAGTAAGTATACCCTCCATGGTTGATTACTTCACCATCCCATGGGCACATATAACGAGCACTGGTTTCTCACAATACACAACGAAAGCACCAGTACTGGTTTATTCACATTTACGAGAGTACTCTTCTGTAACACTATCATCTACTCAAGGAAGGTCTTAATTATGCTGCCCACATTGAATAACTGAATAGAATTTATTCCAGATACAAGTACTGAAATTTTTACAATTCAAATTAAATAAGGAAGTAACGTCATTCCTATATCTTTCACAAATTCTACTCAACATTCATATTCACATTACTAACCATGCAAATTTTCTTTCCGAAACTTAAGACTTCCATCTTTCAATATGAAGCCAAAATGCAAAAATACAATTTCGTATACTTTATCCACATTCTATTTAAATCAATGCATTCTTTAGTAGCATTTCTAAAAATCTTATAACTAGGTAGGGAGAAGGGAAAGAGAGTTTGATAGTCAACCCATTTCACACATATGCACAAAATAAACAAGATCACACAAACATGCTTAAATTTTCTCTATATATGCCTATCATCTTTATTGTACGATTTTCATTTCACTACCATCTAAGAAGAATGCCAATTGGCCTAACATGACATTTCCAAATACTATGGTTGCAACTAAATGTCCTAAATTTCAAAAAAAAAATCAAGACAACCAATCTTTTCGTTAATGCAAGAGCTCTTGTGAACACTTACTACTCTTAATTAATACGACATATATCATAATCTGCAACTTTTCATCGAAAATCAAAGTATGATAAGAAGGTAAAAGAGGAGCTATCAACTAAATAATACATATTTATGCATACACATCAACCAAGCTTTTCATTTGCACTTTCTATTCATACTAAGTCAATTATATATATCTAAAAGCAAGTTCAATATAGCATTGTACAAATAGGTCCTCAATTGAGTCGGTATAATGAAACACATAATGAAATCCTTCATGAAAACACATCATTACACTCCTAGGCACTATAACATGATCCCTTTTTACACATCTTATTACAAACAAGACAGTTTTCACATATCAGCTATTCGCACATTACCTAAGATAGAAATTCATTATGTTACTCCTACAATACAAATGGTAAATTCTTTTATGAAAACATACGATTTCCTCCCAATGACCATCAAGATCTTTTAAACCCAAAGCCCCCTTATTATCTAAATACACTGTAGAATCATTAGGCTCAAACAAGGGTTCAAGAAGTCACAACAATTTTCTCGCAATTAGAAAACTTACACAAGTGATAAATACACATATAACAAACATTTTAATTTATATAGAAAAAGAGGAGGAAGGATGATAAACATTCAATTCGCTACATCATGAGCACTCAACATCTATCATACAAGTCCTTCAAGTTAACCACACCAAGCTAGATCACAATCTTAATACAAGCACATTTCATACTTCCATATTCAAGACAAGCACTGACCAACCCAATGGGTTAGTCAAAAGAGTACAACAATCGATAAGGGAGGTACATATGACTCTCTCTACAATAAGAGTAATCAGAGACCAAGATATATAATAAGAAAACAAAGAACATATAATCACTCAAAATCACCAACATCAAGAAGGTGAAAGAAAGGTGTGAACACACATGTTACACACAATTAAGTTTTGCTTGAAAGAATACGCAAAAATAACAAAACACGAGTCCTTAAGATCTTCAAGATCCTATGCCTCAATCACATGCATACAATAGGAGAACAAGCATACAACATAAGGTCTATACACCTCACACCAACTAAGGGCACAAGTGACACCAGAGATCCTAGTGTTTGCAACCTGGCTCTGATACCAAATGTAATGCCCCACCAGGAAACCTCGAAGGGATTACACTAAAACACCAGAATAGAGTAAAATTTATTTTTTTTGGAAGTTAAAACAGAATAATGATACATTGAGATAACATTCAGTTCAGATTACACAATGGAAGACTTAACTAGCACCTAAAGGGTTTCCCAACGTGATTACTTGAATCAACACTAACTCAACTCACGCTAATTAATCTATTTAAGTTGATTAACTTAATGACATGATAATACTTAAGCAAAAGAAAAATTTATTCGATAGGTTAAAAATATAGATAACATGATTAAGTTCATCCATTGCAATTTAACCATACATTACATCCAATCTTAAATTAAAACATGTCATGCATCTAATTTCCATACATACTTTAATTGCATTAAAAGCTAATGAATACTTTGCACTTCACTAAACCTACAATCTTCATGATCCATAATACTGCATTTAATAACTTCATGCATGCATTTAAGATTAATATCATCCAATCTACATTATATATTTAAACCACAATGACATTCATACATGCAAAATAAAAAGGAAACAAACAAACACAAACACCACAAAACACCAAATTGATATCGGAGTTCACCCCTAACGGGCTACATCTTCGGGTCTGCTCAACTACAAGATCCCTCTAATAAATAATAGGGTGAAGAATACATAAGGTTCACATCCATTACAACCTGCCAATAAGGTGTATATAAACAAATAATACATATGACCACACCGATCAAAAGATACATGAATGATCCCAGAAGAAGGAAAGGATCCATCTGAAACATGATAAGAAGCAAATACAAAAAAACAATTGGAGCACCTGTGAAACTAAGTCCTCGCAATCCATCATAAGAAACCCATGGTCTAACATGAATATCAGGTACTCTCAAATGCATAAGCAATTAGATATGACTCCACAATAGTGCTCCTATCAAAGACAATACAAATTGCACACTAGTGAACATAAGGGACGAGTGTCATCACATAGCTTGGTATGGTTACCCTGACAGGTCTCCATAGGTCCCGACCCCATCCACTGGGTTACCCTGGCAACCTTTCCCGAACCTTCGACCCATCCAAGTCTCATGTGGACCCAAAACATCCTCTCGTGAAGACAAGGTTGTTGGTTTGCCATTTCAGGCCTTCTCACTGCATTTTGAGTCTGTACTAGCACTCATCCCATGCGTGAGGCACAATTATCTTACTTAGCATTTTCATCTACTAACTCTCTAATATGCTATTAGGTTATCACTTATTTAGACACACTTTCGATGGGTTACCCTGCTACCACTTTGGGCGTGACCCCCACTCAAAAGCCACTCTCCCGTATGGCACTAAACCACAATCAAACGAAACTCTTAAAACCAAGGTATACACAAGGACTAGCATATGGAGTTCAATACGGTAGGAATACTCACTTGGCCAAACATGTCCTCACACAAGGTATACTAACTGACAATTCTCTAACTAGAGACATGACCAGCTACAGTCAACCCCATAACACATCCAACACTTGCATATAAGGACATGACCAGATACAAAACAATCACATGAAAACAGTCAAAACTCGAGATCAAGGAGATGACCAGATATGACAATATCCAACACCCACAATCAAGGACTTGTCATTCTTTAATCAAATGCAAATACAAAAAATTAAACACGCATTGACATAGATCTGTAATGACAATCATTTTTCCATATCGCTTAAAAATACAAATTGATCAAGTTTTCTAATTGATCTAAATTTCCAAATACAATCTTTCAACAAAATCACCATCACATAATAATTTCAATACCAAAATTGCAATTATATGATCCTGCCTATTTACCAATACATACAAACAAACATTAATAAATGTATTTTCTCATCTAAGATCCATGTTTTATTAAAAGAAAATGTCATCAAATTCCTAACTATATCAATCCGCCTTCAAATTTCAAAAATAACATATTATTTAATTTCAAAAATTTCCAACTAATATATTGATTAATTTCCAAGAATAACAAATAATATAATATTTCCTTGCATGTATTAGAAAAAAATACAAATTAAACATATATATATATATATATATATATATATATATATATTGCCAATCAATTATATATACATTAATTAACAATTACCATAAAAAAAACTATTTAAAAAAACTTTTTAAATTAAATAATATTGAAAACTTTATTTGTAATATATTTTTTTTGTTTAATAACAAAAAAAAGCAAAAATATAAGGGTAGACCCATGTGGGCCTCCCTTTCCCCAAGGGAAGGGCTGGGGAGACCATGTTGTGATCTCCACCCAGCCACAACTGAGTGGAAGCCACGACTCTTCCCAACCATGGGTCGAGGGCCATGGTTTCCAAACAACCCCTCCCTTCAGTATATTTAATATTTCATATTTTTTTGTTTGTTTTATTTTTCCTTTTTTTATTATTTAAAAGGAAACCCCAAATACTACACAGTCTCAGACTGAAACAAAATAGAAATAAATTTCCAGAATAACAATGATTTTCATATATTATTTTTATTTTTTTGATTTGAATAACCAGTCCCAGAAAGCTAAAACTAAGAAAATTTCACCAACAAAATTCCATATTTGGGCAAATGGAACAAATTACACACATTCATCCAGCCAATTTTGTCAAACACAAACTAATTTCACAATATATTAACTAAATTAAGAGATTCAAAATGAAATTTCTTAACAAAACCCACTGAGAACAACCACACCCATTTTCAGTATAAAAATCAATTTGAACAAACAAGAATTTGATATGATGGTTGGGAATGAAAGGAAGGATGATTCAAATTTGAGATTTAACTACAACTCTTTCTTATTCCACAAATTTATGAGATTTTCAAACAAAACCACATGCAAATTTCTTCCAAAACAAATCAGTAAATTTCTTGACAACAAAGGAAATTAACCAGAATCCTACCTCTATGTGCAATCTTGGAAGTGATTTGATGAAGAGCCCAACCCACAAGCTCAAGAATTTCTTCCAACCAAAAATCCCCCAAAAAAATCCATTCCAAAAACAACTCCCCCAATAATTTTTGAAAACCTAGGTTAGAGGAAATTTTTTTGACCAAAAATCTATTTTTAGGTTTAAATTATTTTCGACCAAATGAAAATCATTTCCCAACAATTTAATATGCAAAAATTGCTTTTCTTCCAAAATTAATTTTCTCAATTAAATTATAACTAACATTTTATTTCAAAATGCCAAAGAGGGTAAGATATTTCTATTTTCCAAATTCTAATTAACCTTTCTTTCAAAATACATATACTTAATTAATTCATCATTTAAAAATAACCATTTAACCAAACTTGCTACAAATATGAATTTAGCAATCTAATTATTGACTAGTCACACAAAGGGGTCCTATTTAATTTAGTCTCTTTAATTTATGAATGCGTAAAAACACATTTATTCTAATTAAATACTTAGGATTTAATAATCAATTTTTACCAAACGCATAACATGCAACTTAAGAAACCAAACCAATACATGACCCGCATACCCAACCAAAGGAGAAACTTGATGGATGATTGATGATGCTCACTAAAGCATGACTAGGATAAAATGTAGGGTCTTAAGACTACCTAATCCAATTCCATTGGACCAATAAGGTACACTCCAACCTGCGAAGCCAGGTGGAGACGAAACCTCGTATCTACGCAGTATTGTACCTGCAATCTCTTGCAACAATGAACCACACATGCATACATATATATATTCAATGAAAGTGTTAGCCTGGGGTTAATAACATGAATCAGAAGAACAACTAATCTTACATAAGAATTTATGCGAAATGAACATTTATGGTACACGCATTAAGCATAATACCTGACTATAACATTACAACATAGTAAATCAACCATCCAAGAAAGCCACTTAATAAGTCAACCAAGGTCAAATCGGGTTTTAAAATCTGATTAGGGTAGGGGTACTACAAGTCATACCTACAAAGAAGGTAATGGGCGAGTGGATGAATTAGCCAAAAAAGTTGTGGATGGACATATGGACTAAAATTTCTATCGAGATGGTGACATTTGGATGACTTGGCACTATTGGCACTTCGAAAAAATTGGTAATAAGAGGTATGATGTCAGCAAAATTATAATTATTAAACTTGGCTGAAAATCATATACTTAGTGTCTGGAAACCTAAGTGACAAATGGAGAAAGATTATTAAATCCGATGTTACTCAAGGTGGCATGTGTGGAAGGTGGAAGGACAATATTTTCATGATTTAAAAAGATTATTATTTGATTCGGATCTGCCAGAAGCTCAAGATATTAATAACTTGAAGCATGAGAAGCCTCAATAATAACAATTAGTTGTCATTTCCTAAAATGACTCTACTTGATAATGATGATAGCGTTCTTTACTTTAGGTGGTGTTAGGCTTTAAAAGATAGGCAATGGTTGGTAAAATTCTTCATATTGTTGTAGTTGAGAAGAAAGAGAATAGAAAGTGAGAGGAAGTATGGACATGACAATCCTTTTGGAGTCCATAAAGAGACGGATGACTTACTTGGGGATTTTAATAGACAAGCGTGTGTTGATAATGCACTCCAAACAACCATTAATCCTGCATGCAGTAAAGAAAGTGTTGGGGGAGGAATTTCTGAAGGCCTATCATTGCCACAGAGTAAACTCAAATGTAGCGGCCATGTTCTGGGCCATGATCATTTGTATGGGGGTTAGCAAGGCAAGTACCAAGAAATTGTGCCAAATGATTTTCTTGTATACTTATTTGGGGGAAATTAATGCTACATTGGATAATATTGATGAGAATATGCTAATTCCTAGGCCTAAAATCTACTACATGATCAAGGGGATGAGTTGGAGTTTAAAAAGGAGCTTACTGTTACAACTCTAGAGCTTGAATTGTTGGAAGATAGTTAGAATGAGAAAATGAGGAGCATAAAGTTCCTCACAAAGGTGACTAATATGAGTCTAAGGACTCTCAAGGGCTGGGTGAAGCACTTCATGAAGGCAGAAAATGTTTTGCCAAAGGAAACGATGATAGAAAGGCTGCAAGAACTTGAGTAGGGAGATGAATGGGGCCTAGATAGGGGTGAGGAATGGAGGGCAGAGGATTTTAGAAATATGGAGGAATTGGCGGATATAGGGGCACATGTGGATTGCAGACCAAACTGCCTTGTCATTGCCAAAGTCATTGCAACAAGGAGGATGGAAACCATGGAGCTTGCAAAGGATGAATACACAGCTTTTGAGAAAGCCAATTGACATTCTATTTTGGTTTGGGTACGAAATTATAAATAGTATATGCAGATGTAGTTAATTGGGCTTAATTTTGTATTAATGGGCTTTATATGTCATCTATATGGTGTCTGTTAGTTGTAGTTTTAAGTCCAATTTTGTATATTTGGGGTTGGGATATATTTCCTTTCTTTGCATAATATATAGTATAGGGATCTAGTAAGAATGGCTGTATAGTATGGGATATGGTAGATGGTTACAGGGGAGAATTTTGAAGATATCTCCCTAGGACATAATATACAAATATGCAAACTTTTTTAAATATTAATATAAAGGGTGTTTCCCCATGAATAGCTATTTACTGATAATAAAAAAATGATATAATATAATAAAAAAATGTAATATACAATATAGAATATTATATTAAATAATAAAATAAATTGAATTAAGTTTTTTAAATAAATGTTTTTTATATTAAAAGAAGCCAAAACAAGGGGGGCGACACAGATACAAAAAAAAGAAAAACAATGGCAAGCCAACTGTCAGCAGAGAAGCAGCAAAATTACAACCCCCTAAACTTTCGTCTATCAAAAACTTTAATCATTCTACACATATTAACTAGATAAATAAAAGTCTTAATTAAAGTATGCCACGCAGGGCAAAAGATAGTTAAGTTCAAGCATAACCAGAAACTAAAACTATAAGCCGAAAGGTCATTAGGGCCAATAAAAAAACCAGAAACCCAAACCATAGAAAAACAACTATTTATTTTTTCCATGGCTCCTCTTGGGAGGAGCTTCCTAGCCCATTCCTTGGTGAGGAATTTGAAGAGGTCCATGTAGTCTTCGTCCTCCTTTCCTTTACCTTTGATAGCGCTTTCTTGCAGGAGACACAGAGTGGTCATCAAGAAGTGCATAATATTCAGAGCAAACCTGGAGATGTCCTGCAACTTGTTCTCAATGGCCTTCATTCTGCTAGTGATCTCTTGTAAGTTTTCAAACATACCCTCCACTTTCTTTCCCAAGTCTGCTAGTTTGTCGTCCTCTTCCTCCTTTATGCTGATCACTTCCTCCACCACCATCATCTTATTAAACCTAAGAGTGCGGGACAAAGAGTTGGTCTGGGATTTGGGGTCGGCATCCAGACTCGTGGAATTTTTAGGACTCTCAGAAGCATGGGTGGAGCTGACAGAGTGGGGGGTAAAGTGGATTGAAACATGGCCAAATTGTTAGAAGGGATGGAATTCCCAATTTCATGGGATGAGGAGGGGTCCCTTAAGGATTTCTCAGGGGGTTTGGAGGCCAATCTCACAGAGAAGCGGGGAGTGTTAGCCTCCTCCGTAATCTCCACGTCAAAATCAATTTCATGGATTCTAACTTTATTAAGCAGTTTTGCATCCTCTGAATGACGATTTTTATTCTTCTTACTACAGAAGCCAAGTTCATGTAGTCGAGGAGGGCTTATGTTAGGTTTATCAACAACAGTGGCTGGGGGTTGGTTTTCATGCACATTCTAGACAAAAATCATGCGAGGGGGGCAAAGGGCTAGGTGAAAATTGTAGAGGCGGAGGATAAGGCCTTGGTGCAGAATAGGAAAGTCCTTGCCTTTCTTTTTGTCTTCCGCAATATCTTTAACATTAGAGTCTATAGAGTGTAGTAGAAAAAAAGGAATGGAGATAAGATCTTTATTCCTAAGATGGTTAAGGAAAGGAAGGTGATAATAGTAGAAGACCCCATACCGTCCTTCAAGGGTGAAATATTTCATTATGATGTAGCAGTCCTCATCCCAAGGCGGCGAAAGCTCTTCTCGGTTGAAACCGCCCGCCCTCTTCACAGGGTTCTCCCCATCATGAAAAAACTTATAAATGTTATATAACACAATAATTTCATATTTTAATATGAACAATACATTATATAACTCATATTTAATATTAATGAGTTAATTGGTTGATAAATATTCAATTATCATATTTACTTTAATAACTTTAAGCATTACTTATATAATTTATATTTTATTATACATTCAAAACAAAGTTTGATAAATTGAATATAAAAAATAATTTCAAAAATATAATCTCATAAAATATGTGCAAGTGAGACATACTCTCTAACTCTCAAGATATATTTCATAATTTTTTTGAAATATAGGGAGAAAAAGGTTTTGACTGATTATGAAGGTAAATACGATAATCTTAAAATCATATACCCAACTTTTACTCTTATATATAATAATCTTTAAATATTATAAACTTGTATCCCAAGTTATAAACTAATTTCACATCGACACTAACACACTTAAGATTATTTTCCCATTCACATGATATTAGAGACTGTAGACACCTAAAATTGTCATGTCTAATTAAATAAATATTTTGTTTATTTAATTATCTAAGCTTAATTCTTCTATTAATTAAATAAATCTTTATTTATTTAATTAATCCATTTATCCTCTTCTAGCCTTATTTCTCATTTAAATAAATACATTTATTTATTTAAATTATCATTTTCCTAAATTAAATAAATATTCTTATTTATTTAATTATCCTACTTCTTCTATTAATTAAATAAATCTTTATTTATTTAATTAATTCATTAGCTTTTTCTACACATGACACATGTCACTCATCTCTTAATTCCTACACTACCTACCCCTTTCATTATTTTATTATTTCTTCTACCTACCCTCTAATCCTAGCCGACCTCCTTTTTACACCTCTCAATCTTATCCCTCCATTTCATATTGTGTCTTCTATTTAAGGAGATGCCTTCTTCATTATCAAACCCTAATGATCATCTTGACTACACTACGATCCTACTTGCAACCACATTCTGTTCTTTGTTGAGCTCTTGTGCATATAAAATCTGAGAGCAAATATATCAAGCAAGATCAATGGAGATAGGAAGAATGGAGATCAAAACCCTATTGGACATGTGATGGTATAATCTTTGTGATTTCATGTGATTTGCATTGTCTTAGGTAATCTTCATATGTTATGGTGGATCTTTGTTGATTGTTAGGCTAGGGTTTTGTGGTTGAATTCATTTAGCCTTTCAATATTGTTATTATTGTTATCTATTTTCACCATATACATTTTGGCACGCCCGGTGGGACTCTTGTCCCTTTTGCATTTAACCTTTGGTTGCAGATTTTGCGTTTTTGAAGTTGCAGATCGGACATTTTTCGACAGCATTTTAGTTTTTTTTTCGCGTCTGTGAACTTTCGGATCGTGTCTTTGATTTTCTGGCGCGTTTGCGGGATCTGGAATCGCGTCTGTGTTTTCGACAAATTTTATTTTGCAGGTTTCAAAAAGGAGCGTCTGTGTTTCAAAAACGCGTCTGTGTTATTTCTACCCGCGTCTGTGTCGAAAAGGAGCGTCTGTGATTTTTAGGCACGTCTGTGCATCACAGAAGCGCGTCTGTGTTATCCAGACGCGTCTATGTTGAGGGTGACAGCGTCTGTGTATTTACTGTTTCGGAATTTTGAAGTTTTCATTGATTCAATTTTCGGATTTTGTACTTAGGGTTTCAGATCTGGTTTATTTTTGGACTAACATTTTCAGATCTAGCTAACACAATTGGTGCAGCTTGCCTTGGAAGCTAAATCGTTTGGTTGAAGGC
Organism: Cryptomeria japonica; assembly: GCF_030272615.1. NCBI lineage: Eukaryota > Viridiplantae > Streptophyta > Pinopsida > Cupressales > Cupressaceae > Cryptomeria > Cryptomeria japonica. Next base: position 574,384,448 of record NC_081407.1, on the reverse strand, counting down.
CCCTATGTCACAAAGTCTTTTGGGTTTTTAAAATGTACCTAACTTGTGTGTTTGCAGGAAGGGGTGATTATGTCAAACAACCCAAACTACTAACAACTTTTGTTGCAGGTCCTTGGCTAGGGTTTTGAATTTTTATTGTGTGCCTTATTTTCATAGACTAGCAAACACTTCCATTGGTGCACTAAAATTGAATCATTGTTTTTTGTGTCTTGAGCAATAGGCTCTTTTTGTTTAATCTTTAGAGGGCCTATCTTCCCGTGTGGTCATTAGGACTACTAGTGAGAAGAGAACAACCCAAGTGGTAGCGAGGAAAACCCACCTCATCCGAACCACTATAATCAAATGTATTCATGGTGAAAACTATGAATAACGTGTGCTGATTAGTTCATACCGACACTATGTCTCCCCATAAACCCGTTTGATCAAATTTATTTGATCATTTGTAGGGCGTAACCCCTACCGGCTGGGAGCCTTCTGTATTTACAGAGCTGAAAGTGCCGCATGTATGGCCACACGAGCGGATGCCCTTACTAGCACCATTTTGTTTTAGAAGCCCAAATCCTTCTAGTTGTCGGGGCAGGAGGTCGGACCTCTGGTAGCCGCCCACACACATATGGTTCTTAGTAGAGATACAAAGTTCGCCATGGGGAGTTTTCATGGGGACTGATGCTTGGCTGACCCGAGAAGTGAGTGCCGAGGGTGGAGCCAGTGAGGTCAAGCATCTAAGTATCCGCTCTGAATAGCATAGCCTCGGGGGTAAAACCCTATGTGGGATCAACAACTATTGTCTTGGCCAGCCATAAGAATTGTGCTTGACTTATGTTAAACATTCAAACAATCAAGACCAAACAAAAAAACATTGTGTCTTTTGTGTCTTCAAGTGTATGCAAAACAATTTTACATCAAACAACACACTTTTCTTGGAGTCATTTTGGAGTCTAAACACTTGCAAACATTGAGTCCTCATCAGCATTGTGTCCTCTTGTCACGAAAAATAGTCAAATAGTCAGATTTGGTCACAACAAAACGACTTCACAGATTGGAAAAAATTGCACAAATTTTACAGAAACGCGTCTGTGTCTGTTTTAACCGCGTCTGAGTCATATAAGCGCGTCTGTGAAGGGCAGAATAGCGTCTGTGTTTATAACAGCGTCTGTGTTGAATATAAACCCGTCTGTGTCGGATAACAGCGTCTGTGCAGTATACAGTCGCATCTGTGTCCAGAATTGCAAAAATCTTTACAGTCCAGCAAACATAAACAAGAAAATCGCAGAAGCGCGTCTGGGTTAAACAGAGTAGCGTCTGTGTCCGGAAACCGCGTCTGTGAAGTATACAGTCGCGTCTGTGTTCAAAATTGCAAGAAAATTTCACAGTCCAGCAAACAAAAGAAATCAGTTTCGGAATACTTGAGCTTCCTAGGTTGTTTCTTCAGGTTTCATTTAGCATTCAACCTGTCCTTGGGTCTCACAAAGTCCATCATTGCTTTACACCTTACATTACATTCACATTTGTCTAAACTTGAGTCAAAAGGTCACTTGCTTGTCCTCATCATACTTTGTCAACACACTACATACAACAACACTTTGCTAAGTGGTCCCTCATCAAGGTTTCTTACCTTTGGGTCTCATTTGGTCTTACTTAGGGTCAAGGTCAGCTTACCTCATCAAGAGAAACTATCCTCTCTTTGGAAGTCACACCTACTCTACTACATACATACTTGGTCTTACACTTTGGACATTGCAAATACACCTCAGATTCATTTACATTTCATCCAACTCTTGGTCTTCCATACTTTTTCCATTTTCATCTAGTCTCACACATCTTGGTTAATACCTAGTTCGTGGTTGAAACCCGTCTTCAAAAATCTAGGAGAGAAACTAAAGAAGCTCAAGAGTCCGCAAACATGAGTTCTTATGAGTATGACAATGATTTATTTTTCAATACTGATCACACTACATTACCTAACATGGAGGCTTATAGAAACATTCCAAATGTTGAGAACATGGACACTCTAAACAACAATGCTACACAAAATGACAATGTGGACAACTTTTCAGTACATTCAGCAGATGTGGAAGAATCTATTATGAATCCGCATTTCAATCGATTGGTTGAGGAAATAATGAGGAGGGATAGACAATACTTCTTACACATGATGGCACAAAGTGGAGCCAAGATACCTCACGATTTTGACATGTCTCAAATAATGGAACATAGACCTTTGCAACAACCTCACTCCAACATGGATCAAAGGAGACCTAATAGTGGAGGAAATAGAGGACCACACATGGTACCTGAATCACCATCAGCTTTGCTTCAAAAACCAAAGGTCCCACATACACATGGTCAAACATATGATACTCACCTTCGCAGACCATTATGGAAGTCTTATGGAGAAAAATATGCTCAATCACATATCAATGCTAAGGATCAACCACCAAAGCAATGGGATATTCCAAGGCATGCTCAAAATTTGGACACAAGGAAACCTCATGTCAAATTTGGGGGCAACACAATGGAACATGACATGCCTGTAGAATATGGTATACATGCACAAAATAGATATGGGGTTCCTCAACATGAATCTATACCAAGTGGTCCATATACACATCATCATTACAGACCTCCTCCATATGAACATGTGTATGATCAATATCATCCATATATGCAACATGCTCTTCCTCCAATTGGTGCCTCAAACATGGGGTATGGTCCAAGAAGTCGATCTCCACCTAAGAGCAGTTTGGAACAACAAATCAGGGACTTACAAAAGAAAATGGAGGACATAAATGCACCAAAGCCAACATACACAATGAGAGACATATGTCCTTATCCATTTGACAAGAGCATTCCAATGCCTCCATTTCCTACACACTTTGTGATGCCTAAATTTGACAAGTATAGAGGAAAAGGGGATCCTAAGGCACACATAAGACAATTTTTCACAGCTTGCATTGAGGTAGCAGCAGAAGAGACATATTTGATGAGATTATTCCCACAAAGCTTAGGTGATCAAGCTATGGAATGGTTCTCCCAACTTCCACCTGGTATTAAGTCATGGGGTGACTTAGCAGAGGCATTTATTCAACATTTCTCCTACAATATAGAGACAGACATATCAGTCACTACTTTGTGCAACACCAAGCAAAAAGAGGGAGAATCTTTTGCATCATTTTTACAAAGATGGAGAAATCTAGCCAGCAGATGCTCTTGCGAAATCCCACAAAAACAAATGGTAGAAATGTTCACCCAGAATGTTAATAAAGACATTGGCTATGATCTAAGGAAAGCTTGTTTGTCCACCTTCAAGGACGTCATTGAAAAAGGCTTAGCAACAGAGAAGGTCCTAATTGAACAAGGAGTCATTAAGATATTTAAGGAAAACAAAGATGACTTTAAGGGAAAAGACAAGCCAAGATTTTGGAATAAAAACAAGAACACAGTCAATGATGGTGTTGTTGATGCCAACACGGTGCGACCCAAATTCATCTTTTCGGGATCAAGTTCTACAAACAATCAAGTGAATACTCAAACAACTTCCAGGTCATGAAGGAAGTACACCCCATTGGGAGAACCACTTGAGTCAGTTTTCAAGAAGTTAGTGGCAAACAAGGTGATCACAATTCCAGATTTCCCGCCATATGAACCAAAGGTTAAACCAAATTGGTGGAATGATGATGAGTATTGTGAATTTCATAAGAGCAAGGGTCATAAAATAGGTAATTGTCATCGACTGAAGAATGTTGTGCAAGATCTCATTGATAGAGGTGACATTGAGATTGAGGGACACTCATCCAATCAAGAACATGAGATGTTTAAGGAACCATTCCCAAAACATGACAAGGGAAAAGCTAAAGTCACAGATGATCAAGCCAACTATACTAGAGCACCTTACAACTATGATTCAACTATCAATCATATCTCGATGGACAATCATATCTCTACTATTACCATCAAGAACAAAAACCCTGAGAATCCTCCTCAGCGACCCAAGATTGTCCTAAGAGGTGTTGGATCTTCTTCCGAACCTACCTCTGAGTGTCATGTTACAACTCGTCGAGGTAAAATTACTTTGCCAGGTGCTTCAACTAAAAACACTGCTTCTTCGTCTACCAAACCTGAGTATGACCTTGTAGAACAGTTAGGGAAGACGCTCGCGCTCATCTCCATCCTTGAGCTCTTACGCATATCCCCCGCTCATAAAGCTATTCTTGACAAAATCTTGAGAGACACCGCCGTTCCTACTGATCTGAACGTGGACCAGTTTCAAGCCATGGTGGGATACCTTTCCATTCCACATTCCCTTACATTCATAGAAGCCGATGACGCCTCCGTAAGTCAGCCACATAATGCACCATTACACATTGAAGCCTTCATACACAAACATCGAATAAAGCGAGTCCTGATAGATGGAGGAGCTGGTCTAAACATTTGTACATTGAGCACCATTAAACAATTGGGATATCCCGATAAAGTTGTGAATTCAAAAAATCAAATCACCATCAAGGCATATGATGATGAAGAACGCTCATCCAAGGGCACGGTCACCTTACCTCTAAGAATTGGGCCAGTTACAAAGGATGTGGTTTGCCAAGTCCTGGATTTAGATCTCACTTATAATATATTGCTAGGACGTCCTTGGATTCATGAAATGAGGGCAGTCCCATCGACATATCACCAATGCATTAAGTTTCCTCACAATGGAGTCGAGGTAACAGTTAACGGCGATCCTAATCCGTTCATATATTGCAATAACTTGAGATCACATACTGAGATCATCATTCCCAGTAATCGTGAAGCTGTTCCTTCTTCGGCATACATTGACCCTGAGTCATTGAAACCTTCGACATCAAAACAGGGTGAACTTAAAGGCAGATTTCAGGACAAAGGCATGGGAGAATACACTTTAAATCAGACCATGTATTTACGACAAGTCATGAGCTCTCCAAAAGAATATGGAAGGCCACATCCTAACAAGCAAACATCCATCATGACGCTCAAATGGGACCCTACTACCTTTCAAAGATGGGGCGAACTAGAAGAGGAAGGTTTATACAAAATGCTCTACAAAGACATTGAAGATGACACACAAGATCAGATCAATATACCCTGTGAGAAATATGGCAAAGGCTTCAAGATTCTACAAAAATTTGGGTATGATGGAAAAAGCCCTCTTGGGTTACGCAAAGAAGGCGTTATGGAGCCCTTCCAACCTGAATTGACTGTAAAAAGGGAACGCTAGAAGGGACTTGGTTTTCTGACTTCCAAAATCCACACTAAAAGGACAAAAGAGGCATCACAAATCAAAATTGCCAAAATTCAACAAGAGGATCGCTATTCCACAGACTCCAACGAATGGGAATGGGGTTCAGACAAATCCTCCAGTGACTATGAGCTCACCGAGACATTCAGAGAGCCAGATGAACCCACAAAAGAGGAGGAATTTTATAACAAATTCAGAGTTGGTCAAGAAACAACCCATGAGGAGTCTATACAGTCCTTGTCTCAAGGTTCTAGGTTGAAATGATGAGAACCCCTGTTCCGGAATGCGCTACTAGTGATGATAATTTGGATTCATTCGCGATCGAGACTGATGAGGAGAGTGCCATCGATGACCTCGATAATTACCTTGACATACCCGAATATAACCACATCTCCACTCTTAGCCCCGCTAACTTCGAAGACATTAACGACCTTCCCCTTGTTCATCACCCACTCATTGACTGGGATAATGAAGGACCTGCACAGTTGGATACATTTCAAAACGATGAAGCTTTTATTGATTATCTAGGCATATGAGATGATCTTTCCCCTGGAGACTATAAAGCAGGATACACCATAGAACTCAATAGCGTGGCATATTTTGGTGAGGGTGTCGGACCTTCCAGTCGCAAAAATGTGAAAATAAGAACAAATCAAGGGTCTTATGGCGAAAACCACACTGTGGCGCTATCCGATTCCAAAAAAGTAAAAAGAAAGGACATATCTGAGGGTGAAAACCTCTCTGAGGCGCCCGAAGATGGAAGGCTCGACATTCTCCCAGCATCATATGAGGAAAAATCATCCATGTTGGTAGAGGAGACTATCAAAACAAACATCGGTACAGAAGAGGTTCCACACAACATATTCCTAGCTCAATCACTGACAGAGTCTGAAAGGTCAAAATTCATAAGTTTCTTCAAAGAGCGACAAATCAACTTCGCCTGGTCATACGCTGATATGCCTGGATTAGATTCGGATTTGGTAATGCATCATCTGACGGTCAAACCGGGGGCAAAACCAGTAAAACAGAAATTGAGAAAAATGCATCCACAAGTGGCATTACTAGTCAAAGCAGAACTTGAGAAATTACTCGATGTCGGATTCATACGTCCAATTGATTATCCTGAATGGATCTCTGACTTGGTACCTGTCAGTAAACCAGATCGCAGCATCAGAATTTGCACAGATTTCAGAGACATCAACAAAGCTTGTCCAAAGGATGACTTCCCATTACCAAACATTGACTTGATTGTTGATCTCACAGCAGGTCATGAAATTCTATCATTAATGGATGGATTCTCTGGCTATAATCAGATAAGAATTGCACCCGATGATCAACATAAAACAGCATTTACTTGTCCGTGGGGAACTTTCTGCTGGAATGTCATGCCTTTTGGGTTAAAGAATGCAGGTGCTACATATCAAAGAGCTATGACTACTATCTTTCATGATCTCATGCATGTAACTGTGGAAGATTATGTTGACAACCTCCTGGTCAAATCAATAGACAGAAATACACATTTGGACATACTTTCAGTTGCCTTTGATCGGTTGGAAAAATACAAAGTAAGATTAAATCCCAAGAAATGTGTCTTTGGAGTAACCTCCGGGAAGCTCCTAGGATTCATTGTGTCCAAAAGAGGAATTGAAGCGGATCCAGCAAAAGTCAAGGCTATCTTGGACATGCCGCCACCCAGAAATATCAGTCAACTTCGATCCTTACAAGGGCGACTCCAGTCCATACGAAGATTCATAGCACAACTGGCAGATAAGTGTAATCCTTTTCAGCACCTGCTACATAAAAACATCAAATTCAAATGGGATGACAACTGTCAACAGGCTTTCCAGACGCTCAAAGACTATCTCCTAAATCCGCCAGTTCTGATGCCACCAGTTCCAGATCAACCACTGTTACTATACATATCAGCTACTCCAACAGCACTGGGGGCACTCTTAGCACAACAAATTGCTGGGGGCAAGGAAAAAGCAGTATACTATATCAGTCGCACATTGGTGGGATACAAGCTAAACTACACACCAATTGAGCGCGCATGTCTCGCCGTGGTCTTTGCTTCACAGAAATTATGACATTACATGCTCACTCATAAGACTAAGTTGGTTGCAAGGATAGATCCGTTGAAATACCTTCTCAATAAGGCAACACTTACTGGGCGACTGGCCAAATGGGTAATGATACTGAGTGAATTCGACATCGAGTATGTGGACAGAAAAGCAATAAAAGGACAAGCCATCACGGATCAATTAGCAGATGCTCCCATGATAGATGATGTTCCTCTAAGTTCAGACTTTCCAAATGAATCCATTTTAACAGTGTCACATGCAAAGCCATGGCAACTGTACTTCGATGGCTCATACACACAGCATGGGGTAGGAGCTGGCATCCTCTTTATAACTCCTCAAGGGGATTCTATACCAAAATCATACCGCTTATCGTTTCCTTGCACTAACAATATAGCGGAATATGAGGCATTAACAACAGGATTACGAATTGCAGTTCAGTGGAAGATCCAGGAACTTCGTGTTTTTGGGGATTCCCAACTTGTCATCCGTCAAGCAACTGATGATTACCAAACAAAAGATGAAAAATTACTGCCTTACAAGCAAATGGTGGATGATTTGAAACAACACTTCACAAAGATAGATTTTGAGTAGATACCAAGAGATTAGAATCGAGCCGCAGATGCCATGGCTACAATTGCTTCATTGATTGATTTACCTCCAAACGAGACCCGCTATGAGTTCTTGGTGGATAACCTTTTGGTTCCTTCATATGAGATAATCCCTACTGAGATGATATGTGTTGTCGGTCCCGAATCCCAGTTATATGGTTCCATCTTCACATACCTTCGCGACAATATCCTACCTCCTGATCTATCAAATAACCAACGTCGCACTTTCATTCGCCAATCCTCTCGATATGTCATTTTAGCTGATATCCTATACCGGCGAGGTCTAGATGGCACTCTTCTTAGATGTTTAGAAAGCGACGAAGCTCAGATTGCGTTACAGGAAGTGCATGAAGGGATATGTGGTCCACATGCTAGTGGTCCTACCTTGGCCAAGAAACTTATCAGGACTGGATATTACTGGCCCAATATGGAGAAAGACTCATATCAGTTTGTCAAGAAATGTAAGCAATGTCAAATTCATGGAGATCTCATACATGCGCCAGCACAAGAACTTCAACCACTTGCGTCTCCTTGGCCCTTTTGTCAGTGGGGACTCGATCTCATAGGCAAGATTCACCCTCCTTCTTTCAATGGTCATAAATTCATTATCACTGCCACAGAGTATTTTACAAAATGGATTGAAGTCGTGCCTCTCACACAAGTTACGGGAAAACAAATTGCTACATTCATCCTTAACTATATCATTTGCCGATACGGTATTCCGGTTTCCATTATCACTGATAACGGGCGTCCCTTCAAAAACCACGATGTTCGAGAACTCTGTGACCGCTTCCATATTTCCCATCGTTTCTCCACACCGTACTACCCCCAAGGTAATGGCCAAGCTGAGGCGTCTAATAAAACAATCCTTAAAATCCTCAAAAAGACAGTTGACGACGCTGGCTGTAATTGGCATATCCAACTCAATCCTGCACTTTGGGCCTACCGCACAAGTGTCCGTACACCTACAGGAGCTACACCCTATTCACTTGTTTATGCTTCTGAAGCCATCTTGCCTATTGAGGTCGAGTTACCTTCTTTACAGGTCTCTTTGCAAAACATCATCACTGATGAAGATTACAGAGTCTCTCGCTTACAAGAACTAGAACTGCTGGATGAATGGAGACAAACTGCTTTTAATCATCTCAAGGCTTACCAACAACGAATGAGTCACAGCTACAATCACAAGGTCAAGCCTTGCACATTTGAGGTAGGTGACTTGGTTCTCAGAGAAAACCCCAAGAATCAGCAAGACAGAGAGAAGAAGGGCAAGTTTGAACCAAACTGGCTTGGTCCTTACATTATTACAGCAGCATATGGATCTGGGGCATATCAGCTCTCAACTACAGAAGGTGAACCTTTGGAGGATCCTATCAACAACATGCACCTTCGTAGGTTCTACACATAGCTCGTCGGAATATCCTAATTCAAAAATGCAAAAAAATTATAAAACAAAAAAAATCGTTACTTGGTGAAAACCTGGCAAACAGGCGCCTTGTGACACAAAAACATTGAAAAAATCAAAAAAAGTAAAAAGAAATAATTTCGTCCAACGGTGAAAACCACTTCGGTGGCGCCCTGGGCAAGTACCATGGTGAAAACTGGGTCACCAGTGCCATATGTAGAGACATTGCTCCTCCCTCCTTCAGGATTCTCTTTCATCATTTCACTTTGCACACACTCACAGCCTACATATCCATAATAAACTTACACATTCTCATCTTGGCTTGTTATTGATCTACCCAAGATTGGTTAGCCATTGATAATAAACCTCCCTTTTTCGCCTCCCTTTCCATCCATAATAAATCATATCCTATCTGTGGCTAAGGCAAATCCTACGTCTAGTGATGGGTGTGGAACTGAGAACATCACATGTTTCAAGGAGTAAAGTTTCTTCCAGCTTCCTTCAGTCTATCCGCGCACAATCCGCAATAAAGCAACATTTGCATCACAGATCCGCAATAAAGTTTCATCTTCTCCACAATAAAGTATCAGTTTCATGGATTCAGTCAGTTTCAGATGAGACACAGCAACAACAATGGGCTTCAACAAATCAAATATTTCAACAGACTCAGACAACATATGGTTCAGTGCTATCTATTCTTTCTGTGAAAGTAAACATTGTGACCACAATCAAATAAGACTTATACAAGTGACAAGAGACACTAAACTTGAGGACTACAGTGGATGTTGGTGTCGAGTCTTGGTTTTCTTTTGATTTCATCTTTTTCAGTGACATATCTTTTAGCTTCTCCGGGATGTCTTTGACTAGAGATTCTATCTCCAGGATGTCTTTGACTAGAAAGGCGAGGATGGGGTATCGTCGCCTATTTGTATTTGCTGTCTGTGGATTGTCTCTTAGTAATGCTATGACTTGTCCAAGAATATGAGGACACTGTGAGTCTAGTGTGAACTGGGGCATTCCTTGTTTGTGACTGTCTTATCTCCATGCAAATAGGTACAATGACTTTCTGGGTCGAACATATGCCTCGATTGTCATAACCTATTTTGCCATAATAAAGCTCAATGATGATAACGTACAAGAAGCTCTTTCACTTTCATATCTTCTGTCTTCCATCCCCCTTTCTTGATTGACTTCCATTGTCCTTCTCGAGTCTGTGTAGCCTGCTATCACATGACTGAGTATAATGACACACCAAAAACATTTGCATTTCATGTAGTTGCACCTGCATTACTACATATAAGCATTTCATACATACATATAGATATCACAATCGCATCACATCCTGCACACAACACCTGTTAGCACAATTTACATTTGCATTATCATATTCATATGCATTACATACATTTACATTTGCATTGGCATAACATTTTAAAACAAAAATTAAAATTAAAAAAATATTGATTTGCATCGTATACATATTTGCATCCATATCATAAACATACACCATGAAACATCTCATCACATAGGTACACATGCATATAGCTACCGCAAAAATGAATCATCTCATATATATAATCAAAAGTGTCATGATACAATGATGTCAAAAAATCATATGGCTACAATCACCCGCAGGTGTCTACAATACAAAAGAATGGTACAACACTGATACAATGGGATCCCTCTAAGGCTATGATGAACTCCCTCCCTCGGAGCCGCCTGGCCTCGATGGAATCTGAGCCCCTGAAGGACCCACCCCAGGATCATCCCTCCTGTCCCCTTTATCTGGTGGTGGTGGAGGACCCATAACCCCACCACTCGATGCCTGTCTCCTCCGACTCCCTCCCGTAGCTGTACGCGACGGTCTATGGAAGCTCCTCGCCCGCTGATCTGCTGGCACTACACCGTAGTAGAGGTCCCTCCAGTACCCTATCTCCTCTCCGGCCCGCAGGACATATGCATATCCTGCCCCTGTGTCCTCGGCCGCCTGTCTCCCTGCCCTCAGTGCTGTCTCAGCCTCTGTATAGCGCTGGATAGCCTGATCTCTCTCCCGCTCAGTATCTCTGAGCCTCGTCCTGAGCCGATCCCTCTCCCTCTCCAACTCCTGTATCTCATCTGCCTGGCCGTGGCAGATCTCCCTGAGCTCAATCAGCTCATCCTCCTCTGGGTCAGCCCCCTCTGCCTCTGCCTGTGGCTCTCCCTTTGCGGGTGCCTGCCCCTGTACCTGTACTGGTGCCTGTACGGGTACCTGTCTCTATACATGCCTCTGTGCCTGTACCTGTCTCCGTCCCTGCTCCTGTGCCTGTGCTGGCACCTGTCCCTGTACCTGTCCCTGTCTCTGTACCTGCCTGGGACCCTGTGCTGCTGGTACCTGTAAGGGCAATCCACCGCGACCCCTCACCACCCGAGCCTGCCTCTCCTCCCCACCCTCCCTCCGAGGTGCAACTCGCCTCTCTCCCACTACTCCCCTCCGCCTTCATCGGCCTCTATCCCCATCACCCCCAACATCATCATCATCATCTCCTCCTCCATCTCCATCTAGTAGCTCTCCTGTATCTGTCAATCGGGGGAATGGATGCGCTGCCCAATACGTTGTATACTCTGCATCCATCCCAGCATCCTCAATCTCAGGCCACATGTCCCAAGGAAGAGGTATCATCTCCACCAGCTGAGTCATTGCCTGATCATACAACAGTAGTGGCCCAAACTGTGCCTGATCTTTGATAGTGCGAGCATACATGCCTGATCCCCAGGGCATCCTCTGAATCCGGCCAAACTGTCGGCCAATCCTATCCACCAGTTGCCTCTCCAGCACATAGGGCGTCCGCCCAATCAGGTACCTGCTCCGAAAGGTGTAGGGCAGCTCCACTGCGTCATCCTCCCATTGCTCGCAGCCCAGATAAGGTCGCCATATGACCTCATCAATGTCATTTATCACTCGCCGCCAATGCTCTAACTTGCCAATCTGCGGCTGCGAGGTGATCATGTCATATAAATGAACAAAGCTGCGTCCATGACCTCTACCCCTGAAGTGTATCGGTCGGGTAATTGGCAGATGCTCGTAAGCCCAAACCTGCAGTAGTGTCACCCCGCAGCCCAATCCAACTGACCCATGGTATACAAACTGGTGAAGCTCATAATATAAGTGGGCCAACACACATGGTCCCCAAGCATATCTGGTGTGCTGCGTCACCAGTGTCTCCAGTGCTCCGCCCCAGCCCACTACCAATCCCCGTGTCGCCCTATTCGGACACAAGAACCCACTGATAGCTCCTCCGATCACCACCGGCAATGCTAACCCTGTGGCTGTCATGGTGTCCCATGCCACATGTCTTGCCCTCATCTCTAGGTCGGGATCTTGAAACACCCGTCTCAATGCCTCCCTGTCTCCGTCACGATCATATGGAATCAAATCTCCATCAATCGGTATATGCAGAATCCTGTAGACATCCTCAAGGGTGACTGTCATCTCACCCATCGACAAATGGAAAGTGCATGTCTCAGAATGCCATCTCTCGGCAAGTGCAGTCAACAGTCCCATGTTTGCCCAAAACTCAGGCACATATAGTACATGTCTCAAGCCCATCTCCTCGATGGCAGCTCGCTCCTCAGCTGTCAGCTCAGGTCGCAATCTCTGAGTCGACGGGAATCTCTCCCGTGACTCCAACATAGGCAAGTACTCCTGCAGTCAAGCAAATCAATCATGTCAGTCATGGTGGCATTCACTGTTCATCACAAAATGCTACTTTTTTATCTAAATGCATATGGTTATCTATCCTAGTGACACTCACTGTTCATCACAAAGTGTTGCTTCTATCCTAGTAGTACTCCATGTTCATCACAAAGTACTACGTGTGTGACACTCACTGTTCATCACAAAGTGTTACTCACATTTGCACTCCATGTTCATCACAAAGTGTTGCTCATACTTTGGGTACTCCCTGTTCATCACAAAGTACTCTATCTTGGTGCTCACTGTTCATCACAAAGTGCCTTGATCTATCCTAGTCTTCCTAGAGGACTTGCTTGAGTGTATCCTCTCAGCAGCTTATCCAATCGACAGTGTATGTTCATCACAGAACTGCCGATTTGACCTAGAAGACACAACCTTGCATTTTCGGACATAAACGCGCTTTTAACTCACAAACGCGCCTATAGACTTCACAAGTGCGCCTAAACAACACAGACGCGCCTGTATGACATAAACGTGCCTATACTTTTCATAAACGCGACTTTGAAACACAAACGCCTCTGCATGACATAAACACGCTCGCATTTGACATAGACGCGGTTCCAGACACAGACGTGCCTGGCACCGACACAGACACGCCTGGCACCGACGCAGACGCGGTTACACGATTTTAGACTTTTTTGTACCCTATTCCTAAGCACATTTATTGCTCTAACTAGCATGCATTAATGACAAAATTAAATGCGTCAAAGTACGAGGAGGTTTGGTGGTACTTACCGGCTCTCGTGCCTCTGCTGGCCTCTGAAATCGACGAACGCGGTCGAATCTGTGAGTGAAAGCCATCGCTGCTGACTGCTCCTGCTCTTTTCTCGCTCTGCACTTTGATCTCGTGAGGGTGTAGATGACAATGAGGATGTATTTTCCCCCGTGGTCTATCTTATAGACTACCCTAGCCCTCGTTCCCTGAGTCAGTCTTCATTATCCCGTGACTCTGTCACTTTATTCGGTCAGTCCATTCTAGCCTTTCTTTCTTATCGAGAGATTGTCTGCAATCTTTTCAGACATTTTCATCCAATCTCTCGAGGGGGCATATCATTCCCATACTGGGGCAACTCTGTATCAGTTCATCTTATCTTCTTTGAAACAACGCGACAAGCCGCATTGTCTCAAAGAGGGGCAAAATGTAGACACCTAAAATTGTCATGTCTAATTAAATAAATATTTTATTTATTTAATTATCTAAGCTTAATTCTTCTATTAATTAAATAAATCTTTATTTATTTAATTAATTCATTTATCCTCTTCTAGCCTTATTTCTCATTTAAATAAATACATTTATTTATTTAAATTATCATTTTCCTAAATTAAATAAATATTCTTATTTATTTAATTATCCTATTTCTTCTATTAATTAAATAAATCTTTATTTATTTAATTAATTCATTAGCTTTTTTTACACATGACACATGTCACTCATCTCTTAATTCCTACACTACCTACCCCTTTCATTATTTTATTATTTCTTCTACCTACCCTCTAATCCTAGCCAACCTCATTTTTACACCTCTCAATCTTATCCCTCCATTTCATATTGTGTCTTCTATTTAAGGAGATGTCTTCTTCATTATCAAACCCTAATGATTATCTTGACTACACTATGATCCTACTTGCAACTACATTCCGTTCTTTGTTGAGCTCTTGTGCATATAAAATCTGAGAGCAAATATATCAAGCAAGATCAATGGAGATAGGAAGAATGGAGATCAAAACCCTATTGGACATATGATGGTATAATCTTTGTGATTTCATGTGATTTGCATTGTCTTAGGTAATCTTTATATGTTATGGTGGATCTTTGTTGATTGTTAGGCTAGGGTTTTGTGGTTGAATTCATTTAGCCTTTCAATATTGTTATTATTGTTATCCATTTTCACCATATACAGAGACAAAGCCACACTTCCTAACACAATGACCCCTTATATTAGAAAATATTCAATTATCATACTTAATTTAGTAACTTTAAACATTATTTATATAATTTATATTTAATATGTTAAATAATTAATAAATTAGACAATTTAAAATGTTAAGCTAGGTATATTTATCATATTCTAATATTTTATAACATTATATCTAATATTATAAATTTTTCATAATCATATAATATTACAGTATAATATTTTGTAATATAATATAGTATAACATTGCATATTATTATTATTAATAATGAAATAAAATCAATTAAATAACTCTTATGAATGTATAATCTTACAAGACTAATTGTTTAAAGCATAAACGTAATCTTAATGTAATTGAAATCTGAGTCTAAACTCAACTCTAACCCTACAATTAAACCTTACAACTTATCTAACTATTTATAAAATATTATAATATTATATAATATTATATTACAATATGTTATAATATAATATACTATATTATTATAAAATATAATTAATTTTTTTGAACTCTAAAAATTTAATAAATTAAATCAAATGTAATAAGCAATTAATATTTCAATTCTTTAATAATAAAATTATTTTATTTTATTTAATAAGTAAATAGCTGCAGAGGGGCAGCACCCTTGTATTAAACAAGAAGGAGAATACAAGGCCTGATTCAATAAGAGCGGTAGGGGGAAAGAACCAGGAAGAAAACCCCCTACGATAACTCTAATCCTTGAAAAAGAGAAATCAACACGGGATTGGATGAGAACAACAATAAATCAACCTCTTAAGGATGCAAAGGTCATAAGACAAAAACAGACAATCTCAAAAAGCAGAGAGACTGGAGGGCGTAGAGTCGACTGGAGTCACAGAGAGCCATCAGAAGCAACATCCATGAGTGCATTAGCCGCATCTAGGACAATGGGACATTCAAGGCCACAATTCAAGTGAGTTGTTGATTCTGCCTTCTCCTTAGGGAGTCGGTAGTCGTTTGGATACCATTCTTCACCCAGCCTAAACCTCCAGTTGTTTCCATCCACCAGATCACCATTCTCAAGGATCCTGAGGTCATTAGTCACCGCTAGATCTTCACCACAGAGAAATATTGCCCTCCAATTCGATGTGAAGCTGCTTTATATACCAACCGCTTTCAGAAGGAACTCAATGTTCCTGGAGATGATAGGCCACGTTGCTTCAAAGGATTCAAAATCCAGAGAATTAACAATCACAAGCTTCTTCACCTCCACTATGCTGCTAAGTGACATATAGTAATTTTGGAGATTGGCATCAATATTGTCCAGTACAATGTCTATTTCCCCCAACAGGCGGTGCTTGAACATCATCTAGGTTAGCAGTTTTGCTTCCTGCTTACTAGTCCTCATGTAGATTAACATTGCAAGAAAAAAGGTCAAAATATCAGCATTGGGTTTGTACCTGTGGTAAGCCATAAGAAATTCCTTTCCCAGAATCCTCTTTAAGCTATGAAGAATGAGAGGATGTCGAGAAAAAAGGACCTCTTGCAGACGCCTATCCGTGATTTTGCCCAGGAAAGCCATCTGTCGACAAGTAGCTTCAAGGAGGATTGGGGTCTCCATACCGAGTTGCCAAGAGAGGAAAGCAAAATATGGTGGAAAGAAGGGGTATTCCATTATTAAATAGCAAGGAATCGAACCAAAGAATATGACACCCTGCAATTGCAACTCCAATAAATGCCCACACGCGTGAGCTGCCGATATCCGACTAACCATATGCTCCAAAACTCCTTAACTTGTTTTCGATCGATTTTAAGCATTAAGAGATCAAAAACAAATCTTGAAAGGATACGGTCGTAACTAGATACTCAAGTACACTTGAATTTAACAACCACGAGCCAAAAGCTGGCACTAATCAATAATGTTGGCAATGTGTCACATCACGATGATAAGAGGAGACCTTAACCGGTTGACAAGGCAACCGATCGATCTTTCTACGAAAAAAAAGACCAAAAGGTGGAGAGGGGGAATCGCGGCTACCGGGAAGCAGAGCACCGGTTTTCTCCACAACCGGAAGAGCCAAAAAGAAACAGAGAGCGCACAACTATCATGAGACACACAGGCACCCACCATATTCCAAAGGACCCTACCTGAGTGAGGAGAGAATGTCAATCGGCTCAACAAAAAAACATCATCGATGGACCTTTAGGGGGGTCACTAGCGGTTATAGCCAATTTAGAAAGTCTATCGGCTTCACCATTGCCTTCTTTGTAGATATGATGAACCCAAAATTCATCAAAGGTAGATAGCAGCACCAAGATCGGTTGGAGCCACTGGTTAAGGCACCAGCAAGGGGTGCTATTGTAGCGGATCGCATTAATGACGTTTAATGAGTCACCCTCCAAATGAATTTTCTGCACCCCAAGCTCCTTCCCTAGCTGTAGACCTCTTAATGCCGCTCTAAATTCTGCTTCATTATTAGTAGCCACTCCAATCTTTTCGGAGATTTCTTTTATACAGAGACTATCAAAGTCCCTCAGAATGCAACCAATACCACTTTGGCCCAGATTTCCTGCAGAGGCACCGTCAAAGTTTACCTTACTCCACCCAACCGTTGGTGCGTCCCAGATCACCCCCGCTCTTGGATTGGTCTGATCCACTAGAGTACCGAGGCCGGAAATTGGAGGGGTGAGTAGGTTTGGAAGAACCATCTTAATCTTACAATCCCAATCCGTGAATAAATTTTTCTTAAGTGTTTTGGATTGGGTTGCCACATTCAGGAGCTCAGTCAGGTGATTCTCAATTTTCGCACAAAGAGACTGAGGACGCATATCTTTACCCTGGAAGATTATGTGGTTCCTTTCTTTCCAAATTTCCCAAATCAAAAGTGATGGGAGGATGAAGAGAAAATCAGAAAAAACTGCCTTTCCTACAGGTTTAGGCCATTGCAAAAACCATTTGTCCAGCCCTGCTGGGAAGGGGCCGAATATTCTCAGTTTTCCCATGAAATACCACCAATAGTGACTGAAGAATTTGCAATGGAGGAGAAGATGATCTACAATCTCTTCCTGATCTAGACATAAAGGACATCTGCTGGGTCCATTGATACCCATTGAATAAAGCCTTTCTTGAGTTAATAGTTTCCTCTGGCAGGCCAACTAGGCAAAGGAACCTGCTTTGGGAAGGAGGTGTTGATGCTAAAGAAGATTAACATGCCAGTCTTTTTTGTCTATAGCCGCTTCTTTCAGCTTGTAGCCAAAGCATACCTTGTATTTTCCATCAGAGGAGTCACACCACCTAATAATATCCTTATTAGGGGAAGGGAAAATAATCCTTTTGTTGATAATGTCAATAAATAAGTCCTTCTGAAACTGATCCAAGTCCAGCTCGTCCAAGGAGTTCCATTTCCATTTGCAAATACCATTATCTAGGATCAAATAACCATAATCACAGATATTATGCCCCCAAAGGCGACAGGTATCCTCCATAACAGGTTGTAGAGAGGGGTTGCGACAAAGGGCAGCTTCACCCGACCAGGAATCAAACCAAAAGGAGGCATCCCTGCCTTTCCTGACCTCCCAAGTAACCTGATCACTTATGATTTCCCGACTATCCAAAATAAACTTCTAGATAGCCGAACCCCTGGGAGGGTTGTTGATAGTTAGAATCCTCTTAGGTTCTAGGGATTCCAGATATTTATGTTTCAGGAGCCTTGCCCATTTTTGCTTCCCGCTGCTACAGATTTCCCAAACCAGTTTAGAACCCATTGGTAAATTCATAATTGATATTTGCAAATACCAACACCACCTGCCATTTTTGGTTGACAGATCTTTTTCCAAGCTATCAAGGGAAATTTACCTTTATCATCCGACCCATTCCAAAGGAAATTTCTCATTAGAGAAGTCAATTCATCTTCAACTGCCACCGGTAATCGTAGGCAAGCCATGGAAAAAACCGGTAGCGCTGAAAGGACCGACTTTATCATAGTGAGTTTCTCAGCAAAAGATAACCACTTGCCTTTCCAAGTTGCAAGCTTGGATTTGCACTTATCAATGAGGTGCTTCTAGTAGTGAGCTCTGTTACTACCAATGAAGAGCGGGGTACCAAGAAATTTCCCTGGGAAATTAGGAACTCTGAGATTGAGAATCCTTGATAATACCGTTTGTAAGTTGAGCGGGGTGTTGACAAAAAACACTTAAGATTTTTGCCAATTGATTTTGTGACCAGAAGCCAAACAGTAATCATTAAGGCAAGTTTTGATTGATTTGGCTTCCCACCTACAGGCTGATCCAAATAGAATGGTGACGTCAGCAAACTGAAGATGAGTCATTTTTCAACCCATGTTGCCACATTAACTCCAACCCAATGACCATCTTGGTGGAGAGCTCTTATGGATCGACCCAAAGCTTCAGCCATTATGATAAATAGAAAGGGTGATAATGGATCACCTTGTCTAATATCTCTTGTCGAAGAGAAGAAACCATGGGATGAACCGTTGACCAGGACGGAGAATTTGGGGGAAGAGAGACAACTCGTGACCCAAGTGAGCCATTCCTTGCAGAAGCCAAATTTATTGAGAACATAAAATAAGAAATCCCTATCCACCATGTCATAATCTTTCAAAATGTCCAGTTTTAAAATCATACAGGACTCCTTGGTTTTCCTGGTTGTGTGGAGTATTTCATGAACAATAATGATACCTTCTACAATGGATCTTCTAGGGGCAAACCCACTTTGTTCCTTTGATATGATGTGCTTGAGGAGGGGCTTCAATCTATTAGCTATGATCTTTGTTACAATCTTATATACAGTATTGCATAGAGCGATAGGCCTGAAATCACTCATCTTTTGTGGATTCTGCTTCTTCAGAATTAGAGTCAAAAAGGTGTGGTTGATGGCCCCTAACATAGTCATCTTCTTTCTTCATTCTTCTACAACAAGGTGTAAATCTCAAGCAATGATATCCTAGTAATGGTGGAAGAACGCGACAGGGAAGCCATCCGGGCCAGGAGTCTTATCTGGTTTCAACTGGAGGGTGGTTTTCCTTACTTCCTCAATAGAAATGGGCGTACAGAGAGCTGTATTTTGATTAGCAGAAATGATGGATGGGATTGAGTTCAGAATTTTGACTCTTGCTTCATGATCAATCTGATGGTCACCATTCGGTAGAGAATCAAAGAAACTTACAACTTCCTGCGCAATATCCTTGTAATTCCTGACAGTGACTGCATCTGATCTCATAATCTTTGATATTTTGTTTCTATTTAGATTGGCAATGACCGATCGATGGAAGAATTTGGTGTTTTTATCTCCTTCCTTTAACCATAACTCCCTTAATTTTTTCCGCCAATGGATTTCCTCACATCTAAGAATTTCATTTAGGTCATATTTGAGAGAATTTTCGTTGATGAATAGATCCTCAGTCATTCCTGAAGACGTAACAGAGTTGGTTAAATCTGCCACTTCAGCCTTAATTCTTAATTTCTCCATATGAATATTCTTGAAGTGGTTATTATTTTATTCTTTGATCTTAACCTTAATGTACTTGAGTTTTTTTATTGAGAATGAGAAGTCTCAAATGATTCCTAAAAACCGGCTCATTCCACCAAGCCGCTATAAGATCACATAGTTCAACCACTTTGAGCCACATTTTCTCAAACCGGAACGAAGTACCTCCCTCCGCTTGAGCCAAGGCGACCTCAAGATAGATCGGGTAGTGATCTGATACGGTGAGTGATAGAATCGATGATTCTAAGGCTAGATTTTGGCCTAGCCACTCACCAGAAACAAGGAACCGGTCAAGCCGTTCAACAATATTAGTGAAGCCCAATCTCCGATTTGACCATGTGAAAACTCCATTTTTTAGAACAATGCCTAAGAGGTGATTCTTTTCAACAAAGTCCAAGAAGTCTTTTTGGGACGTACCAGTCCTCTGAATACCCCCACTTTTCTCAGTACCAGAAAGGATTGCATTAAAATCCCCAGCTACCACACAACTATCATCAGTAATACTGTTTAGCTTAATGGATAGGAGATCCTAGGGAGCCCGCTTATCACCAACAGAAGAAGGTCCGTACACATTGAAGAGATTGAAGCTCTCATCTTGTCCAAGAATAGTGACCAAGCAATGTTGCCAATGCTTATCTTCTCCCACAAGTGAGATCTTCACATTATGGGGTTCCAAATAATTCCCAAGCCACCGGAAGCTCCATCCAATTGCCTAAAAAACCCATTCCACTGTTTCCAAACTCTCATTTTGGCCTCAATCTTAGCCTTGCTCCATTTTGTTTCCCGTAGTAGCCAAATATCTCCTTTGGTATCATCAATCTGGCGCTTAATCAAGCACCATATGTCAGGGGCATTAATGCCCCTGATGTTCCAAGATAGGAGTCTCATGACTCCTAGGGAAGGGCATTTCCCTTCCCTAAATTAAGTTTGGTTTGACCACAAGCAGTGCCAGCTACTGCTAGCATGACGTTTTTGGACTCGCGCCCCCGCACACCTTTTGGTTTAAAATTTGGTTTATCAATAGTCGAATTTGATTTTCCAAAACCTTTTAGGGAACCTCCATTATAAGCTTCGAGTCAGGTTCAAAGTCCTCCTCCCCCTCTGAGGAGGAGGTTTCAATTTCGCCATCTTCTACTTCAATGCCTATCGGAGAGCGAGTCTGCCCTCCCAACACCCCTATAGTGTCATTCTCCAAACACTGAGAGAATAGATTTCTATCTTCAATTGCCAATTGATTCCTAGGCATAAAGGGGGAGGGTGGAAGAGAGTCCGCTATCTTGGATTCAATGTCTGCCTGTAGGGATTTGGTCTTCTCCAATAGTGTGAGAAGATCTTGTTGGCTCTCACTTTGACCAGAGGAGGGGGGACTATGATCAAAGGGGTTACCTCCGTTAGCGTAACATTCTCCTTCTCAAGAGTATCGTTGCAAAGGGCATCCTCGGTTTCATCAGCAATGAGAGGTTTCAGTTGCAGTTTATCCTCAATAGGAGATTGCATACATGAATAATTTTGTTGTATCGTAGCCGAGACATCACAACTAATACCGGTATGATCCAAGGAGAAGAATTTAGGACAAATATGCATCTGATCTTCCCTGTTAATCTTTTGAATCCAGATCTTTCCAGCCCCAATAATTCTGACTTCGTCGGGGATCTTGTTGATTTGATTTGTGCTAATACAAATTCCAAGAAAG
This sequence comes from Cryptomeria japonica, assembly GCF_030272615.1. Lineage (NCBI taxonomy): Eukaryota > Viridiplantae > Streptophyta > Pinopsida > Cupressales > Cupressaceae > Cryptomeria > Cryptomeria japonica. The sequence goes on along the minus strand of NC_081407.1, from coordinate 574,362,281 downwards.
CTTCCCCATAGTTTATCTTCCAAGATGTCATCTACCAATACAAAGGCACCAAAGTTTTTGCATATGTCCTTAATGACATCAATGTGCCAATAATTTGAGGGACAATTATACAATCTTATCCATACCTTGCTATCCGGCAAGACATATGTCTGAGGATTGAAATTGGGCTGCCAATCGATGATGTGAACTTCAATGCCATCTAGGATATATGGACCTCTATTTTTCGCTTGCCATTTCTCCTTATTGCTCATAAATTCAATCATATAGAAATCTTTCGAGAGAATATTAATATTAATATCCTTTCCCCACTGCGGTCTACACCAGGATTCAAAGTTGTCCTTAACCCGCTTTCCACCACCCCACTTGATAAAAAGGCAAGACTCAAGAAAATGTGACCGAGCAAAATTAATTTTATTCTCATCCAAAAAGATAGTGGGTCTTGAGGTTTTTCTTACCGGTTTATGAAAACGGGGCCGCTGAGAGAGAGAGAGAGAGCATGCTCTCCGAAAATCTGGGCGTCTTTCAAGATTAGGTCGAGGGTTCCGATTAATCGGACGAAAGTTAGATCTCCAAAACTTGGCTTGATCTGCTTTGAGTTTTCTTGCCTGAAGCACCCATTCCATTTTTGGAAATTACCATGATCAGTCGAGGGAGCCAAAAAAAGGTCGGTATAAGGGATGTCTCTCTCGAGCTACGCATCAGAGGTGTTAGGTTTTGGATACTAGTTTCTGGGGCCCTCAGATACGGGATGGTTAGCTTTGTAGAACCAACCTTTGTTGTTCCAACTGAGACCATTCACCTTCCACTTGTGTGGGTCAATAGGGCACAAATTACCACTTGAATAGGGATTTCCATGATTTGGCCACAGACTGGAATATTTGGAGCCCTGGAACCTATTTGTAACCCAAGCTTTGTCTGGTGCTTGGACCGCTTGTATTCTACCAGTCTTAATGGGAAAAACAATGTCCGCTTCATCGCTCCAAGAACCAACCTTCATGGACTGGGAGCCAAAATACCTTAGATCGGTATCCCAGTTTTGTTCGCCAACGCCGCTCCTGCTGCCAACCAATGCCACCATTTCACTCCCCATATATTTATTATTTGTTTTATGTGTTTGATAGTATTAGTTTAAACATTTGAGGTAAATAATGGTTTGAACCAAGGATGTAAGCACTACAGGCAAGAAGCCCCACTATTTCTCCAAGGTTCTCCCCAAGGTAAGGTTACTCCATTTTTAACACAGTAGAGACGAACCCATGGGGGTTTGAACCTAGGTTGTAGGCACTATAGGCAAGAAGCCCCACCATTTCACCAAAGGGTCATCCCCAATAATAAAATAATTTTTTAACGCTTCAGAATTATTTAATCAAGGAACCATTATTTAATAGATTAATTAATTAATAAAATGCTAAATTTAAAATGTTAAACACTATTATTAATAATTTGATAACTTTATTAAAATAAAATAATTTTCTTATTTTAATTATATCAAGGGATACAACTAATTTATTTGTTAGCTTTTTTCCAATTTTTTAGGAATGGGTTGACTGAAGAATTTTTTTGATTCCGATGAATAGAGGAAAGAATATCAGAGACAATATAGGAAACAAAAAAATGAACGGATGATAGACACAAAAAAGGAAGAGCAAAAGAGGCAAAGGAATGAAACAGATTGAGCAAGATATGCACGAAGAAGATTACAACTTACAACTTTCAATATAATAGTTACAACCACAACATAGAGAATCTGAAATTTCAGAATTCAATAGATGTCAACAAGCACTCAAAGACGAGGTTAACCATACAGTCCAAAACACACAAGAACCTCAATCACATTCCATGAATTTAGAAATATAGATGCACAACAAATTAGTTTTCAAGAGGAACCCCTCCAAACAACACAGGTTAAAAATAATACACAAAATTTGGAAATTCTACGAGACCAGGAATCCCAACCTCCGATACATTTCAATACACATAACATAGTAAAACTAAATGGATTACTTGCCACATAATTTAAAAAAGTGCAAATGGCATTTTGTAATCACTTAGATGCCTACAAGTCCTCATCAATGTGTCATATTTGCCAAGAATCATATATTGGAATGCAAGTTTTTTGAAATCCAGAAGAGCCTATCTGTAATAGATGTAAGCAAGAAAGAGGAATGAACATATTTATAGCTGTGAATAATATGGGTCTAGGAACCCAAACAACGGAAGTAGCATCTTTGACGCAAGTAGAAGAAATGCTCATCACAAACGTAAATCCAATATTACAAGTTACACATGTGACAAGTGTTTAGTTTAAATATAAAGGACACACAATTAGCTTTCCGCAACACATCGAACAAGTAGCAAATAAATTGCCACAATCTATTACAAACTTGGTAATATTTATAGTACAAAGGAAAGATTAGTGTGCCACAAGTTATAATTTTACAGTAAATAGGGAGCATGTATACAAAGCACTACAATACAAAATCGCACATGACAAGTTTTACGCAGATGTTACCATATACACCTAAAAATGGTTTGAAGATAACTAATTAAATAATCAATTATTTAATTAATCCCCCTTCCCAATTTAATTGAATTCACTAGCAATTTGATTAATTCCCCATTCATCTACTTATCAATAAATATAAGGATTTATTCATTGAGTTCATTTAAATAGTCCCCTTTGACTAAATTGATTAATCCCCCATTAAATTCATTTCTTCTAATCCCTTAATTAATTAAAACAAATCAATTTATGAGTTTGTTGAAAGTTAATTAGCCTTTTCCTATTATTTGAATTTTTAAATTCAAAATCCCCACATGCATCCTAATCTTCTTATCCTAACCTCCTATGGGGTGGATATTCTCCCCTTGAGACACATGGCACTTATGCCACATGTCTCCTTCCTTGGACACTTTCCCTCTTATGAGAAAGGCTCCTTGACACTTGTCACCACATAGATGACAAATGTCCCTCCCTCCAACCTCTTCTCCAACCTCCTCCAATTTCATCCTTGATATCTTCAGACTCAATCTTGACCATTGCTTCCCGCCACCTCATCCCTGGCATTGGAAATCTTATAAATATCCCCCATTTTGGAGCACAAAGGATCCCATCTCGTATTATTTTAGGCATTATTATTATAGGCATATCCATTATAGCATATCATTTAAGCATTATTATTATAGGAAATTGCATCTCAGATCTAGCTTAATTTGATCATTTTCTAGCATAATTGTTGAATCATATAGCATAATCAATATCTATTACAGCTTAATTGCATCATAATCATCATCATCATCGTAGCTTAATCATGCATATCATTAGCTTAATTAGCCTCTTAGATCAATCTAACATAATCAATCTCATCTAGCTTGCATATCATATCCTTTTAAATCCTCCGTCTAGGTGTAGTCAAGTCATTGGGATTGATTATCCAAATCTGAGAGCAAACCCACACTCGCATCTCTTAGGAGGTGATAGGTCGCTTTGTCATGGTTTATCTTTCGTTCGATTTCAATTTGCTAACCATGCTTGTAATGATCTATCGAGTGTTTGTGTTGCAGCTGCAGGTACCCTACTTCACACTCACGACAGTTACAATTGATACATCTGCTCTTGGTATAGGCACTTGAAGAAACAGGGTTTACCGAGGATAGATTCTATATTTATTGCGATGGAGATCTATTTGGGTTAATGATGCCTTTTGTCAAGCGGGTAAAACTCCAAATTATGATTATATTTCAATAAAGTTATGGTGTAGGCTTTATGTATGTGCTTTTTGTTTTTATGTTCTAGGCTCCTTCTTTACAGATAATGTTATCATTCTTAATTCCACTTTTTGGTTCTCTTTTAGGCACCAAAGCTTAATTTTAAGAAACCAATTGGAAGTGTTAGTATATCTCGGCATAAGTTTGTTGGATATTCTATGCCATGTGGTGTTCAAATAACAAGGATTGAGCACATATTTATTCAAACTCAAGAAATGTTGAATATCTTGCATCTATAGATGCAATGAAAATGGGAAGTCGCAATGGGCATGCTCCAATTTTTTTGTGGTACACCTTGAATCGTAAAGGTTATAAGGGTTTCTAGAAAGAAGTGCAAAAATGCCTCAAGAATGCACATTACCTAAAAGGTTGCCTATGATTCGTGGAATTAGTGTAATGGTAAATGAACTGAGCAACATTGTTGTTTTTGAAAGACCAGAAGATGAAGCCCTTGTGGACAAGTGGCAACTTGCCTAACATGGAAGTATTGCTCATGTTGTTGTGATGCCCAATGTAACCATTGAGAAAATAGATCAGTTTGTGAATGAGCTCATTGAGAACCAACCAAAATGGTTTAGTAATGGAAATGCTGTGACACCTGCATTTCGAATAATGTTGGCAAGGAGAACTGTGATTACACAATTATTACTTATTTATTATAATAATCACTAAATCTTAAAAATAAAAAAAACTAAGATCATTGTGAAAATCATTTATTCACCAATATTAATTTTAATATTTAAATTTATAATTTTAATTAAAACTGTTATGTAAAATCGATTTACCTAATAATTTCTAAACGATATATTATTTGAAATTAAAATTTTAATTTTAATTTTTTTTTTTCTAAAAGAAAATTCTTTCTAAATATCAATATTAATAAATTTATTTTAAAAAATTAAAATTTTATAATTTTATTCTTAATAATATCGAATATTAATAATTATTAAAATCTTAAACGTCAAAAAAATAATACCCACGCAAAAGTAAAATCGCAAAGGAAAAAAGCTTATACCGAATACATGGCAGCATTACAACTGCATACGCCATTCAGCCATATTACCCAAGTTACTTCTCTGTTTTTAATCATCCTTAAATACAACCGAGGCGCCATTTATTTTGAGATTGAGAGTAAGGAAAGTTGGTTGATTTTTCCCGACTGTTTATTTAATAACGAGGGTTTTCTTTTGGGTTGTGAAGAATCTTTAACGATTTTGCAGTGGCCTTTGGTGGAACAGAGGTAAATCGATTTGGAGCTACAACTTCAAAATATTTTTGACTAATTTTTATCGCCGCAGAATGTTTTTTCTAATCCTTGGTCAGTTGGGTTGTATTGAAGGAAGATGGCAGACGACGAAGCTCCTCCTGAAATGAAAGAAGAAGTCTCTGAGGCGAGTCTTCTCTTTCCATCTTGCTAGCTAGCTATTTTGAATGGCTTTATACATGATGTGATTTTATGCTGGAATCGCAGGAAATTCCATCATAATGTATTGTTATAAATTTTTTGAAAAAGGAATGTCAAGGCTCTAAGCTGTAAAAGTAGATGATTCGTTTACACAAGTTTGATGGATGTGGGAATGCCAAGGCTCTAAGCTGTAAAAGTAGTTCCATAACCCTAAGGGTATACCATCCGGTAACGATATTAAATAGCACGGCACGGATAGGCTACACAAATGTATCTTTGTAGAACGCAGAATAAATATACAGCAAATAAATTCTAGCTTTCTCTTTTTAAGTTTTTTATTGTGACAAATATGCACAAACCAGACTATGAATAGTTCTAAAAATAAACGACACCTTTCTTTAGAAAACGGTGTAAAAGTAAATCTCATGAGTAAAGAGACGGGGAACCTTACATTTTGGATAAACAAATCACAAGCCCCAAGAGAAGCCAGCTCAGAGAGATTTCAGAAGAGGAGAATTGGGAAGACGTTTTTATTTGAAAGACTTTGTGACTTTCCTTCGATGCCATTTTCTCTATAGGCCTTTGGTTTTTTCTTCTAATTCTTTTCTTTTACTAGGATCCCTCCTCGACTTAAAGATACTAATTGTTGAGTGCATAAATGATCTGAAGTCAACATGAGGTCCTTTAGTGCGTGTATGCTCTCTTTTGTCAAAGGAGGGAGACGCACAAGAATATTCACCCCTAGGCACTAGAAGGCGTTCCCTCATGGCATTATTTGGGCCATCTTCGACATGAACAGAAGTAAAAACAAACTAGCAATTCTTCTAGTTTTGATGAGTAATTTAATCATTTTGATGGAAGCAAAAATTGAAGGGATTTGATTTCCAACCCAAACAATAAGTATTACTGCAGATCCACAAACGAAACTAGTTCAATATGCTATTGAATCAAAACAAATCAACGAAGTACATAATGGTGGAATGCAAGTGGATATGCTTTTATCTAGGGCAAAAAATATTTTGTTGACATCACTAGCTGGGGAGTAAACCATTGAAACATAATAGATTACTTTAAATGTTCGATTTGTAGATTCATTTTATTCTTAGATACAACAAATAGGACACAATTGTAAGCTGGGCACACTCTTTCAAATTTAATTACTTCATTCAATGTGTTGTACAATGCATTGATATATTTGTACACTACACAAATCCTAGTAATGAAAAATGTGGAACTCTTGTTAGTTGCTCTATTATAGGATTTGTAATCCAACCTCCTTAGCATGTCCATTTCATATACTAAAGCAAGAAGTCAGACTTTCACGAGGTTATGTTTTTGAATAAAGGCACGAATGACAATTTCCAAGTTGTTTCCTTTGGTGTTAATGAAGACAACTTCTACCAATTAGCTAGTAATTGCTCTCGTAGCATGCATGTTTTTGTCACATAATTAATGCTCGTAGTCTACAACATTATGGATTTGGTTGTTTCAATGTGAAAAACCATCTTGTTGGTACCCTTTGTTAGATTTTAAGCAAACAACTATTCAAGATGTATTGCAAGATAAGATAAAAGAACTATTATAAGAAATGATCCTAGAATTGAAATAGCAAAATAAAGCTAGTTGCTAACAATACAAGAGATACACAAACAACATAAAAATCACTCTACATCGCTAGAAATGAGTGATGAGTGGAGTATATATGGACATAAGTGTGGCAAATACAACCAATAGGAGTAACCCCAACTACCGGAAATATGTTGGAGTCACGTCTGCTAGGAAGATGTTGAACAAATAGTTACACATACTTGATAAAAGATGAACAACTTTTTTAGAGAGGTGGCATATATATCAAAGAGAATAGTAATGCCAACTATCAAGAATAGGTGGGAGTTACACGTATGTCTTTTATAGAAGATGGCATGTACTCACATTACTACCACTTAGTATAAACTAAGCAAGCTTGAATATGTGTAGGAAAAAGAAATATACTTGAATGTAAAGGAAAATAGAAAACTTTTACAAACACACTTTGAGTTATTAATACTTGTGGAGTTCCTTTAATGTTTGATCATGGGCCAATGATTTTTAAATCAACATGGTGTTGGAGAGTAGGGATTAAAATTCTCTAGGTTGTGGTCCTTTGTTACATCAAGGGTGTGGAAAAGGGATAATACCTTACAAAGTATTTTGTTGCAATAATTGAAGGAGTTCAATTTCTTGATGGAGAACAAAATTGACCTAATCCAATGGAAAGAACATTGTGAAGTGCAAGTGTACTTACTAGATCAAGGTCAATTTGGATAGGTCCATTGAGATGTATAAGGTAAAGGGATGTTCATAGGAGGAGAGTATTCTATTGACTATTAGGAGACAAATGCTCATATGGACAAGATTGAGCTTGTGCATATACTTCTTCTCTTGCAATGCAATATGGCTAGGAAGTGCACCAAATAGATGTGAAGATAACATGGTACTTTGTTGACTATTGGAAGAGGGTATTCTATTGATTATTGAAGAGGGATACTCATAGGAGGAGGTATTCTATTGAGTATTGGGAGATAAATGCTTTGGTGGCCAAGATTGAGTTTGTATGTATACTTCTATCTCTCACAATACGAAAATGCTTGTGAAGTGGACTGAATGGATGTGAAGAGTACATTTATTAATTGGGATTTTTTGGGGCAAATCTATATTGAACAACCTAAATTGCTGATTAGCATGCTGATTCCAACACCAGTGTGTAGGCTTCATAAGCCACTATGACAAGTTTTTCATTTCACAAGGTTTTTTTTAAATTTTTTTTAATAGATAAGTACTAGCCAAAAGGGGGCTAGCTCCCTTACATCATAGATTAGACCCACCCAGATTCAGATCCCTACATCCAATCCTAGGGTTATACCTAAAGGAAACAACAAAAAGAAAACAATTTCAAGCAAGTTTACAGTGCCTGTAGGATGATGGCTAGGTGTGCTCCAACCTCCATTACCTTGCCCACAGAGGCCGTCGAGAGCCAACGATCATCTCTGTTCAGTAGCCGTTGGAAGGGGGCAAAATTCTTGTTGATGACCCCAATCCGGTAGACCTCCCATGCATCTTCTATCAGGGACTTCTTCTTTTTCTTCTCCTTCTTGGCACAATCTCTTTCTTCATCCTCATGGTCTGAGTCGTTATTCGAATCTGAGGAGACATAGTTGACCGTGTTGAAGTAGATACCCAACAGGCTAACCCATTTGTCCGAATCCAGACTCAATATCTCGTTAGCAACGACCTGCCCATCCATCGCACGGACGAAGCCATCTATCCTCTGAATGCATACTTCCTTCGATCCCAAGATATCTATCATTGGGCAGATCATTGCCTCATGCACAAACCCGTCACACTAGTGTCTTCCACCGCCAAGGATGGATGCCACCAATCTCCACACTGCATCGTGGGCTCTATCATTCGTGGGAAATAGCCTCCTGCACTGCTCTTGGAAGTTTTCGTCCCTACACATGCAACTTAATCCGAAATGATGAACTATCTCTGCACCTCAAGACTCGAATGCATCCTTTCTTCGTTACATTGTCCCTTATATCATAAACAACTCATGGAGCCCTGAGTATCGTATGCCCTCAATAAGGCCCCATTTGCATCAAACAGTCTGCTAGTCCTCAAAATCTTTATCCAGCGAGGCCTTATCTTTTCCGAAGCTCGAGCTTTGTACCATTGTTTTGAATCAACAGTAATAGCTGAATCTATCCATGTTTCACTTATCGAGAATGATAAAGGAGAGTTTGCACCCCCGTAGTCGCTCTTCTCGACATACAAAGTCCCTTGTTTTTAGCCTATACCCTCTCTAGTGTTCTACAATGCACGTACCATATCGTCCCTTACAATCCTTGAGAGCTCTGCACTGTGTCCTTCGATGATGATTTCTTCTCTTTCCCCTTTAGACTCTACACCCATATTCGCCAGATGATCCGCACTTGAGTTTGCCTCGCGGTACACATGAGTCACTATATATTCCGGGATTTTTTTCAATAATTCCACAATGGACTTTAAACATCTTCCCAATTTCCAATTCTGTGTGATACCGCTCTTGGTTGTGCTGACTGCTATCTGTGAGTCTCCTTCAATTTCCAGAGGGAGAATCCGGTTTTCCACACAATATTTCAAACCTCTCTCCAACGCAATGAACTCTGCAACGTTATTACTCGCAATACCCAAGTATCCTGAGATACCTACTACCATCTCACCCCTACTATTTCTAATTATGCATCCATACCCAGCCTCACCCGGATTCCCTTTGGCAGCCCCATCGAAATTCAATTTGTATCGCCCAGGCTCTGGGACTTCCCATCTGGCATTCAGCCTCTTATTGTGTTTGGGGTTGACAATAATATTAGGTGGTATTAAAGATCCCCATCTCATCTGCACATCTTTATCCCATCTTGTGATGTATTCAATTTTCCTACCATAAGCCTTAACGGACGCCAATTCTGTAACCATTCCTCTTATTTTTTCAATAATAGTGGACACAGTCAATTCTTTATCCTCAAATATCCTTCTATTACACTCTTTCTAGATTTGCCATACCACCGCTGAAGGGATGATTACCCAAAGCGAGCCCCAGAGTGAATTATTCTTTGAGGCAGGCCACCTAATGATATGGCTCTTGAAGTCCTCATTAGACGCTGTCTGCCATTCGAGGTTTTCCTGAGTCTAATCCCAATAGTCTTTTGCGAACTTGCAGTCGTAGAACAAATGCCCCGTTGTCTCCTCATCAGCTTTGCATAGCACACATCTAGTGGGTCCATTTATTCCATATTTCTTCAGCCTTTCTCCAGTGAGTATTCTACAATGCATAGTAGTCCATAGAAAGGCCCCGCTCGTGGAGCCACCAATTTATCCCAGCATAAGCTTGCAGGCCATTCACATTTCTCTTGATCTATAGTTTGAATTTGGTATCCTAACTTAACCTTATATTCCCCCGACCGGGCTGCACACCAGATTATTTCATCTTCCTCCTTGTTGATTGATATTCTCCTTTGTTTCATGATTTCAGCTATTCTTACCTGATTATCCATTGTCATACCATCCGTTTTGATTTCTTTCCACCCATAGATGCCACTCCCTCGTGGATTCTCCACAACATAATCGACAACAAATTTACCATAACATCTTTCCACCTCATCGATCCAATTCTGATCATCAAAACAACTCTTTACAGTCTCATATCCATTCCATTAATCATGCCAAAATTTGGCTTTGCAGCCATTACCAACTTTACAGGACAAGTGGTCAGTGATTAGATGCCTACACTCTTTAATGAACTTCCATACAGCTGACCCGTTTCTGTTAGTGCTAATTGTCAAAATCCTCGCAAGGTCATCATTATCCAAGTACTTTTTTTGCATAATTTGACACCATACCTTATTCGGATATCTATACATTTTCCACACCAGCTTAGCCCCCAAGGTTAAATTTTGTAATTCCATCTTTCTCAGTCTAGCACCACCACCTTCTTTTGATTTGCATGCAATCTCCCAGTTTAGTAGTGGAATCTTTTTTTTATCTTTTACCCCTTCCCATAGAATTTTTTTCAAAAAGCTCTCCAAAGCTCTGATAGCTTTGATCGAAAGTTTAAAGCACGACATTGCATAAATTGGCATTGCTGATAAAATGGACTTGATTAAATGGATCCTACCCGGTAGAGCAAGCCACTTGTTCTTCCATATCTCCGTTTTAACTCTACACTTGGTAATGAGTTCTTCCCACAACTTAGGCCTGGAGGCTCCTGAGAACATAGGGACACCAAGGTATTTTGATGGAAGCGTTCCCAATTTCCAACCCAATTTTTGCACAATTTTGTTTTGTAACGGTCTTTTTGTATTAAAGAGAAATCTTTGTTTTCTCATCATTAATTCTCTGTCCTGTGGCATTAGCATACAACCTTAATGTCTCCTTTATTACCTCTGCTTCCCTTAGTGAGGCTTCTCCGATCAAGCTTGTGTCATCCGCAAATTGGGAGTGTGTGATTGGGGTAAGTCCTTCCTGGATTCCCAACCCCTTCCAACAACCTGATTCCCTCTTCTTGTGAATGAGTTGACTCAAAGCTTCAGCCATTAGTACAAACAACGCCAGGGAGATGGGGTCCCCTTGCCTCAAACCATTAGTGCTTTCAAAAAAATCAAACACCCCTCCATTGACCGCAACAGAGAAGTGCACAAAACTAAGACAAAAACTAATCATTTGTCTCCATTTCACATCAAACCCAAACCTCTCCAATACCTCATCAAGAAATTTCCACCGTACCTTGTCGTAGGCTTTTGATATATCAAGCTTGATTACCATGGCTTTCATTTTCTCTGTGATTATCGAGTGCAGGATTTCAGCCGTGAGTATGATGCTATCCACGATTTCCCGGCCAGGAGTGAAACCATTTTGTTCTTCAGAGATGAGCTTGGGTAGGAGAAGTTTGAGTCTGTTAGCAAAGGCTTTGGTGATTATCTTGTATATTGTGTTGCACAACGCAATTGGCCTAAAAGCTTCTAGTGAATTAGCATCAGCCTTCTTTGGAATTACTACCAAGACTGTGTTATTTATTTCTCTTACAAATCTCTCCTTCTTTCTCACATCCTCCAATACTTTCCAAATATCCTCCTTAATAAAGTCCCAACAATTTTGATAAAAACGCGTAGGGAAACCATCCGGTCTCGGGGCTTTGTTCGGGTCCAGACCGAAAACAACCATCTTAACTTCCTCTAGTGTGAAGGGAGCCATCATCATAGCGTTGTCTTCTATCAAGACTAGTCTAGGAATAGCCTCCAGTATCTCCTCACTCCCAACTGCAGGATCTCTGAGTTTATCATTGAAAATATCATAAAAGTATTCAACCGCAGCTTGTCCAATTTCATTCCTATTTTGCAGCCTGTGCCCATCCTCCAAGGTAATCTCGCTAATCTGATTAAATGCTTGTCTTGCTTTAACAAAGGAGTGGAAATATTTTGTATTTTTATCACCATCTTTTATCCATAATTCCCTCGCCTTACCCCTCCAGTATATTTCCTCCCTAATGAGTAATTCCGTAAATCTTTCCTTTAGATTTTTCTCATTAATAAAATCCACCTTACTCATCCCTTTATCCATGATTTTCCTGCTTAAATCATCTAATTCCCTTTCAACTCGGTCCTTCTCATCAAAGATGTTTTTGAATGTTTCCTTGTTCCACACCTTAATTCTATTTTTTATGAAATTAAGTTTTCTAACTAAATAGAAGCTTGGCGTACCTTTTATGTGCGAGCATTCCTTCCACCATCCGTTGATGGTTTTTTCCTTGAGAGAATTTTCTCTCCACCACATGTTCTGGAATTTGAAATAGCCACCCCCTCGATCAACTTCCGAGCCCATTTCCAACATAATGGGAAAATGATCCGACAGACAATAAGGAAGAGTGTTTGCACTGATTGGTATTCCCTCCGTGATCCATTTTGTTCGGGTCAAGAATCTATCCAAACGCTCCGCAATATTGGTGAAGCCCATCCTTTTGTTTGTCCAAGTGAACCATTCTTCTAATGGAATACAATCCACAGCATCAATCCCTTGAATGAAGTCTCTGAATTCCACCATATCCCTGCTGATTTTATTTGTGCCTCCTTTCTCTTCAGATGGGTCCAAAATAGCATTGAAATCGCCCCCTAGAATATAATTGTTAGTTCCCAAATTTCTGATCTGTTCGCTTAGCTCCTCCCATAATAAACGTTTCTCCTGTGAATAAATCGGCCCGTATATGTTCCAAATTGCGAAAAATGTGGATGAGAATTTGCATTGTACATGTGCTGAGATCCAATGTTTACTTTTACCTATATTAGTTATATTGACTGTGTTTGGATTCCATAGAAGTCCCAAACCTCCCGATGACCCCTCTGGAGCCTGAAAAGAACTAGTCCAGTTTCTACAATACTTGATGAACTTTTCACCATTCGTGATTCCGCATTTTGTTTCTTGAAGCAAGACTATGTCGCAGATTGCATTGCCAAGATGGTGTTTCACCATCCTACGCTTGTCAGGTGCCCCTAGACCCCTGAAATTCCAGCTAAGGATCCTCATTGATTCCCAAGGGAGCCTTGAGCTCCCTTGGTACTCTTCCATTTGAGAAACTCCGACACACTCATCAATCCCTTTCCGACTGCCTCCTCCTCCCTTTTCTGTTTGTTTGTTTTCCTACCTTTGTTGTCCTTCCCTTGCCGTCCTTCCATCGGCACCGATTGTTCAATATTGCTTATCTCTGCGATATCAATTTCGTCATCCCCATCTTCCTCCTTAGACTCTCCAAAAACCTCAGGTATATGATCCAAGACTTTATCATCCGTAGATAAAGCACAACTCCCATTGGTTATCTGCGGGATTTTAGATCTTCACAATTTTATTTTGGTAGATTTAGATCTTCACAATTTTATTTTGGAGAATGTAGATAAGCATATTTTGATTGTGATCCTAAATGTTGATTTAATCATGAAATGGAATGTACTTCTTTGATCTATGGTTTGAAGAATTGAGTTGAAGAAAATGTTCGAGATGATTGAACTTGGGTTATTGCATTTTTTTTGGGAAATAGGTTATGCAATTGGATAAGGGAATCTTTATCTCCAAATGAATTAGACATTTTATTTATTGAAAAAATTTAACTTTTATTGCTCATTCCCCTTTATTGAATATCACTTTGGAGTTAATTTGTTTACACAATGCTCTACATTGCACTTTGGTGCTACTTTGTATAGGCAACTCATTGGCAGCCTATTCTACTTGATTTATATTGGCGAGATTGTTCTATTTAATCTTATTGTAGGATCTCAAGAAGAGCCATTAAGAAGCTGCTATGAGGATTTTGAGGCATTTTAAGGTGCTACTTAGTGGGTGATCATGTATACATAAGATGGTGACGAGTGCTTAATATGCTGTACTAACGAAGACTGGGCAAGAGACCTAGATGAGCAAAGTTTTGCATTTGGATGTGTGGTCCATCTTTTTTTGACATGTTTCATGATTTCATAAGAAATTGTTACGAAATAAGTTGCACAAAGAGGAAGATAGTATGAAATATGCTGCAAATGATTTATAATAGTTGAGAATAACAGACCACTTCGAGATGGCAAACCTCCAAATATCTCCAATGAGAACACACTTCACAATTTGATGTCAAAATAAGACTCACTATCTCCTATATTTACCATACTTATGCCTAGGCTATCATCCAAGACCATTTGAATATGACTATATAGGCCCAAGGCCAACTAAATAACTAAATAGCAATATAATAATGATAATATGACTTAATTAGGAGTTAAGGTAGCCACAAGTTGAGTACTCATAATCACATGTATACTCTAGGATTAGGGATAAGCGAAAATTAAAGGCTTTTCATCAATCAAATATTGAGGTAGAGTTTTAAGGAGTTGATTGACACAAAAGAGATGGCATGCATCCATGACCACAATGCGAATTTGGTATTTCGTGAGAAATCCATTTTTCTTTGAGGATAACAAATGCATTGTTTAATTGTTAAAAATATTGTTGACAGTGTGGGTTGAAGCACAATGAGGACCATCAACACCTTAATTTAAAATACATCTTAGATATGTTAGATTTTGGTTTTTTGAATATTGATGATTAGATTGTGGATATCTTCATGAATGTCCTTGATGGAGTGAAGTTTACTAGCTTAGGTGAGCTGCTCAAGTTGTTCGATGTCATCATTAAAGGGGATGTTAAGGCCTTTTTTCTTTCAAGAGGTTTGTCTTGTGAATGACTTCTTCTTTTGGCCCTACATGTTGTGTTTCAAGAGAGATGTCACAATATGGAAAGCCCATCATGAAGAACCCATATGATTTACTAATACTTGTGGAATACCATCGGGTTATGTATAGGGTGTTGGCGAAAATTGCACATACAATTTGTCTTGCATGTTTAACTTGCAGTTATAGTTGTATTGGAGCTGGTGCCTTAATGGGTTGGCCTAACATGCATAAATTGATGCAATGCCTCTTGCCTTATCAAAGATTTCATTCAATTGTGATTCTATTTTGTAAAGTAATTTTTCTTTTTAGTGTTTCTTGACTCCTCTACATATTGATGTTCTTTATAATGCTTGTGGATTTTTTTATTTGATTATGCGTGTATTCCTAAATCCCACTGTGGCCATCTAAACTACAAAAGTTTGAGCTTGATATTTAAGTTGAATAGGGTTCATTATCCTCCACTATTTCTAAAATTGAGGTGGTATTAAATATTATGAGTAGGCTAAGAAGCATATGAGAAAGTCTTCGAAGAAAAAAGCATGAAGGGTTAACCATTGAGTATCTTCTTTTGTTGGTCTCTAGTGATTAAATAAGCCTTTGGACTAGTCATCATTCAATGATCTGCTCTATGTTTTGACTTTTTTTGTGCTGCATAAATATGGTATTGTTTGATTACTTTAAAGAATGTAAGGCCTTTTTTGATAAACACATAGTTATAACATTATAAATTCGTTAGGATGATTGTTAAATTATGCATTTGTTATTTCCACATTGGATTGATAGACAAAATTGTTTATTCACCCCTTTTTGTGAGGAAGAATAAATTTTCTATGCAGATGTATGTTATATGGTGGAGACATGCATAGATGTATGCATTTCAAAAGTTGAGTTGAGCTTGTGAATGCTCTTTTGTAAGATTATTTGGAAATGTTGCCCATTTAGAAGCTTGGATTGGTAGAAAACTTATTCCGTCCCTTTAAATTTTGCTTTGTTCTACATTTATCATATCTTTGATGATTGAGGAAGAAACTTGAGCACAATAGTCACAAATGTGTATTATTGGATACAATGACAACTATAAGGCTGCATAATTCATGATTTGATAGAAGACTACTAAATATTGGCACAATATTGTATTTTAGGATGAAGTGACTATGTCAAATGGGTGTTTAGTTGGCATTAGTGGTGGTGCACACAATTTTTGCTATATATTCAAAACCTTCGTAATTTGTGTGGGTCCTGTTGTTAGTGATGAAGTTAAGATGCCTATGTAATCTTGGCAGGCCATTGAATTTGTTGGTGTTGATATTGGTGGTTTAGAGACTTAGAATAATTGGATTCAAGCATGCTTTTTATACTCTCATTGTTGACGGGAATAATCATTATGTTATGTTGTAATATTATGTTTATGTTGTCGTCGGTAATAATGAGTTATGGCGGTCAGTTAGTTGGAGTCGCGACGGTTGTGTCGCGCCCCTTCGGGTATTATATATTGTGTACCTTTTCTTCGAAGCATCATAATGTTAGTCGTGTCAGATGTAATGTTATAAGCACTTATTGTACATGGACTGTGGAATTAATATAGAGACTGGTTATTTAATGTATTTCCATTATGTTCTGTGCATTTACTTTCTGCATTTAACCGTTTACCCGAGAGGGCAAACAGTTGGCGCCGTTGCCTAGACGAACTCGGGAACGGAAGACACGGATGGCGCACAGACACAATGGGCCTACCCGTTGGTGAAGTAAACCCGGATGCCGACGACGCGCGGACAGAACTTTATACAGGAGAAGACACGACAACGCGAGAATTTTCAATTTTGCTCCAGGTAGGGTAGAAATCCCACCAAGTGCCGTGTGGACAGCGCTGGAGGTTAGCCCGACAGTAAACCGGTTGATGAACCACCTCCCCCGGTTGCTTGCAGAGGCATCACTGGCACAACAAGCCCACCTGGAGGAGATTGCCAGGAGGAGCGACGACAACAAATCCTGCAACGCTACGAGGAGAACAGCTGACGGGACACGGAGAGAGATGGCGCCAGGCCAGGAGGGAATTGAACTGTGAACTTCTTATTTTCAAATAAAAGTGTCATTGACACGAGTTGTACTTGAGCAGATGAATTAATAAAGATATGTTTTGATTTAAGAATTGAGAAGTTATGGAGATGTGTGACAATTAATGCCAAACCTATTGAATAAAGATAGGAATAGAAAACCGGGAACGAACGAGTGGGAGGCCACGCAGAGGGCTTTGATTCTGGAGCATCAAGTAGAACGAAGACGGAGGCTAAGGCAACTTGCCGAAGGACGACCTGCCGAAGGGGGGCCCGAGGGGAACCAAGGAGGTGTCACGGAAGGTGCAGAGGCCGACGAAAATTTCTACGCGTCGCCAGATCATCGTAGGACGCGGAGCCACGAGGAATTTTTAGAAGAAACAAGGTTACGGCGAAATCTAGTCGAGGAGACTCGGGATCAGTTTAGGAACTTATCCCTCACGCCACGGAGTGAAGATCACCAACGGGAAGCAGGAGTAGGAGTGTGTCAAAACGAAGGGGAGGGCAACAGTACGGGTGTAGGTGCCACAGGCGACAGGCAAAACACCGTACCTCCAGGACACACCACCAACACTACTGGAGGTAGCAGCGCAGGGACACAGACACAGACACAGACGCAACCGCCTCCAGGAAGATGACAAGGGATGGCGAGCAAACAAAAGTTACCAAAGTTCACAGGGGACGGCAAGGAAGACCCCTTACGGCACTGCTGTACATGTGAGACCATTTGGTCTGCCAACGGAGTAACAGACCACGACGACTGGGTACAGCAGTTTCCAGCCACGTTACGAGGAGTCGCCATAGATTGGTACTCCGATGTAGATAAGCAAAAAGTGGCCACATGGGCTACCCTACAGAAGGAATTCACGGAGGAGTTCCGGTTGCTTCGTGATGACAACGAAATTGTGACAGAGATATACAGTACCAAGCAAGGTACTAAGGAGACAGTACGGGCATACAGTCGGAGGCTGAAAGAACTCTTGGGTAAAATGGAGAGCCAGCCGGCTGACGGCTTAAAAAAACGATGGTTTGTGGAAGGATTGAAATCCTCCCTACGAAAAAAAATGAAGATTGTACCCCCGACGTCATATGATGACGCCTATAACAGGGCGATGGATCTAGAAAGCGAATATAAAACATCAAGGAAGAAGAAAAGTAATAGATATTCATCTGACGATGATGAAGATTCTGACGGGGAGAGCAGTAGCGGTGGCGAATCGGGTAAAAAGGTACACGCGCTCCAGAAGGACATGGAACGAATGTTGAAAGAATTCAAAGCCATGAAAGGGAGTACAAGTAAGACGGAAGAAAATGAAGTGTGGTGTACAGACTGCAGGAGTGACGGACACACAAGGGGTACTTGCCCGAAGAAGGCATTCTGTGAGATTTGCCAAGTGATGGGACACTCCACCAAGGAGTGCCCATACAATATGAAAACCCGAAGCACGAACCAGGTGTTGCTCACGGAGCAGGCCACAACATCCGCACCAGCGGGTACCGGCCAACATACTAACACAACGGCATCATCTGGAGGATACCGGGACAACAGACGCGGCGGCGGAAGGAATAGCAACAATAACAATAATGGAAGCCGTATCCAGTATGACGCCAAGGGCCGGCCAATTATCCAATGTAGGGCCTGTAATCAGTGGGGGCACTTCGCCCGTGATTGCACGAAGGAAGCCACCCCTCAGCACCTCTGCTGTTGGTGTGGGCCAGGCGACCATGAGGACGCAAATTGCCCGCAAGCAGGGGTTAATCTCCTCAACATTGAGAAGGCTGAGAAGACTCGTGAGATAGAAGTACTGGCGATCACCCGCGCCCAGACGAAAAAAGCCACTTATCCCGACCTCCGTACGGAGAAGGAGAGATTACGGGAGGCAAAGGCCAATATTGAACGTGAGATGACGACCGAACGACGGGACAACGAGGTGGCGAGTACATCATCCCGTACGGAAGCGGAAAATAACATCATTGGGCAAATCTTGCAGATGGAGGTGCCGATAAAGGTAAAAGACCTTCTAGACTCTATGCCACAATTGAGGACTGCCATCCTCACCAATGTGCAAAGCACCACAGCGTCGAGTGCACCACAGGTAGGGGTTCCCGCCACCGCATCGTCGAGTGCACCACAGGTAGGGGTTCCCGCCACCGCATCGTCGAGTGCACCACAAGTAGGGGTTCCTGCCACCGCTTTGAAGAGTACACCACAGGTGGAGGTTTCCGTCAGCCCTTCGACTGACCCGATGTTACTAGCCTTGAGCAGTGGTAGACACCCAGCTGTGGTAGAAATGGGTATCCGTGGGACCATTCTGAAGGACACCATTGTGGATGGTGGATCTGGGGTGAATGTACTACCAGAAGAAACATGGAAGCGGCTGGGGAAGCTCACCCTGTGGCCACCCACATTCAACCTGGTGGGAGCGGACCAACACGGCATTAAGCCACTCGGCCTGTTGATGGCCCAGCAAGTGACAATTGGTACACAACCATTCTTGTTAGATTTCGTGGTTATTCCCTCGAAGAAGAAAGGCTATGACGCCATCCTGGGGAGAGCGTGGTTGATCAACGCGAGGGTAAACCACAACTGGAAGAAAAATACACTTTCCATGGAGAAGGGAGGGCGGAAATATACCATTGACCTACACACCCAAGATGTCGGCGAAGAGCTCGCCTCTTCAGACTCAGACTCAGAGGACTCTAATAAAAGGGAAGGGGGTCCCGATGAAAGCAAGGGCAAGAACGCGATGGAGCCGAACAGTGAAGGGGTGCTAGAATTGGAGGGATGTTCTGAAGATGAGGTATGCTCGACTAACGGGCTCTTCCACTGGCAAATGGAGGATTATGAAATGTTCCAAAGCTACAGGCTCGAAGTAGAGGAACCAGAGCAACCAACAGAGGTGTACCTGCCGGAATACAAAGAATATTGGAAGGGAGACGCCCCAAACCCTGGCGACGCAGATAATCCGAAGAGTGTCGGCAACGATTGGAACCCTGTGTGGAAGGCCGTAGCCCTCAAAATCTTTATTATTCTTCTTCTTCTTATGTACGGGAAGGAGATCGTGGTCCCTGTAGAATTTGTGGTTCCAGGTCTTCCGATGGCCATTGAAAATAGATTGGCCACCAACGGGTACAAATTGAAACCCTACCACGTGAAGCGCACAGGGGACCTGAGAGGCCGGATAGACACCCGAGAGCCCGGAGGGCGACCCGAGAGGATGGAGGGGGACTCGAGAGGCCAGGCAGGCGACTCAAGAGGCACAGGACCACAACAGGCGACTCTCGGGCAAGGACAATCGAGAAGGATGAAGGGCGATCCCAGAGACAGGGGACCCGAGCCGAAGACTCTCTAGAAAACTTTTAAAAAAAAAAAAAAAATTGAAAAAAAAAAAATCGCACGGTCGTACGACAGCGACCGTACGGTCAAAAAAGAAGAAGGGGAAAATGGCCACCGTACGGTGGGACCAAGGTGACAAGGTGACACCACCGTGCGGTGGACGGTGCACCACCGTGCGGTGGAAGCACCGACGGTGGCACCACCGTGCGGTGGAAGCACCGACGGTGGCACCACCGTGCGGTGGAAGCACCGACGGTGGCACCACCGTGCTGTGGAACCACCGACGGTGACACCACCGTGCGGTGGAACCACCGACGGTGGCACCATCGTGCGGTGGTCACACCGTGCGGTGGGAGCCACCGAAGGCGGTCACCAAGCAGCCCGCGGAAGAATAAAACGCCGCCAAACATCAAAGACGCCGCACAACACCACCGCGACGAAGAACAAAACAACCCCGCACACCGCCATCACCACATAGCAAGGGGTAAAGGGAATAAGACGCCGAACACCGCACCACCACGCCACCACGTGATGCGAAGGGTAAAGCACGGGCCGATCGCCACAGGTAGACCAAGCAGCCGCACGATTGGAGTGGTGTTGTTGACCGGAGGTGTGTCTGTACAATAAGAAGGGTGTCGACCGCACGATTGGAGGTGCTAGTGCTGTTGTTGACCGTACAGGGAGGTTGTATGGCCGGGGTGCCATTGGGGACATTACAGTGCCTTAAAAAAAAAAAAAAAAAAGGACGACGGCCAGATTTAAAATGATTTGCTGGAGTCTGGAGCCTAGACACTGAAAATATTGGAGTGTAGAAGAAGGGTTTTGACATCATAAAATATCACAGAAATGATGCGCGCCATGGACTTTCGTGGGGTTTTGAAGGTTGTAAATTGGTGTTGGTGGCGGGGGCGCTGCCCCTCGACCCCGCCCTGTACTGCAACAGGGAGCGCACCTGGGGCGCTGCACCAGGACCCCGCGAGGGGCGCTGCCCCTCGACCCCGCTGGGGGCGTTGCCCCCAAACCCCCAGTTTAATTTGAGCCACAGAAGACCACGGGAAGTGTTGTGGTTGTCCGTATTGTGAGAAAGAAGCCTGCAGCTAAGTATTGGCGGGGAAGCCATAAGTCGTAGAGGGAGACGGATTTGGAGGTTGGGAACAAACAGAGTTCGAGGGAAGGCATTGCAGGTCTGCGCAGTTGTATGACACCAGGGAGTTATTCAGTTCAGTTTTTAGCCTTTGGGGAGTGTGATGGAGGATTTGAGGTGTCTCCTAGCATTTGTGCCAGCGGATTGTGGCCACCTCCAGGCATGACTGGTGCGCTTTGAGGAACTCGGAGTATGTCTCGACTGGACGTGAGGTTGCCTTGGTGGATGCATAGAGGGCTCGGGAGGAGCTGACCACCAAGTTGGAGGCAATAGTCGCGTGAGACTTAGTTCAGCGTACCCAGGAGTTGGATGCCAGGAGAGCAGCACGGATGGCTATTGAGGACAAATTGGCTAGGGAGACAGTATCATTTGAGTAGCAGTTGGTGGAAGCTGAGACTGGAAAACGTGTTTTGCAGACAAGTTTGGGTTAGGCACAGGAGGACTGTGATGGCAAAGGAAGCAATATTGGTGAAATCCGCACTTGAGCATCGAATGGTAGCAGAAAAGGGTTTTCAAGCGAGGATGCAGCAAGTGTATAAGATCCGGGCCCGATTGGCGTCAGTAGTTCCTGTCGTTCATCTCTAGTTTGTATTAAGTCGTCGGAGTCGACTTCTTTTCTTGGGGGGGATGATGTTGACGGGAATAATCATTATGTTATGTTGTCATATTATGTTTATGTTGTCGTCGGTAATAATGAGTTACGGCGGTCAGTTAGTTGGAGTCGCGACGGTTGTGTCGCGCCCCTTCAGGTATTATATATTGTGTACCTTTTCTTCGAAGCATCATAATGTTAGTCGTGTCAGATGTAATGTTATAAGCACTTATTGTACATGGACTGTGGAATTAATATAGAGACTGGTTATTTAATGTATTTCCATTATGTTCTGTGCATTTACTTTCTACATTTAACCGTTTACCCGAGAGGGCAAACACTCATAACTTTGGCCTTTTGGAGATTGGCAATCCTTATGCTTATAACCTATGTCACAAGGTTCGTCAAATTTCAGCAATGAAGTTCAAACTTCCGCAAACTTCAAAACATTGCCAAAAAAATCGCTGAAATTTGTCAAATTTTATAATAAAAATAGATTTAATAACATTTTTTAGGTCTTTATTTGGCTTTTTTCATCTGTGTCCATGTTTTCTTCTGACTATGTATGTTTCATTTTTAGGAAGAAGCTCTTGTACAGTTTCATGGGCAAAGCACAGAGTGGAGGGAATGGGTACAATCTGGATTCATCTTTTCCATCTGCTCCATCATCTCCTTCTTTCACTTCCTCCTCTTTTGCTTCAACACAAACAACTCCTTCAACCTCAAGGCCCTCAAATTTATTATTTTTATTGTTATTGTTTATTATGTTATTGCATCATCTCTTGTGAGGTAGCAATTTCATATCCCTCAAGCGCATTGTGACATCCTATTTGTGACAAGAACCCATTGTCGATAATGCCGCACCTTTTGCTTTGATCGTTTCTCTTTGACTGTATAAAGAGGGGTGGCTAGGGGATATTCATAATTATAAGGCGTTGCTTATGAGAGTTCCACCACCATTGGTTAATCGACCATTGTAGAGGTAGGCATGGGGATAAAGAGATAAGCCCTTGTTGAATAATCCATTGATATGTTATTTTTTTATTTATTGTTTGAGTTATTTATAATATAAATATAATATATTTATTTTATATATGTTAGTTATTATTTTCTAATATTAATATAAATATATATAAATAAAATTACATTATTTATATTGTATAAAAATATAATCTGTGTACATATTTTTAATATATATAATATTTATTATATTATGTTTCATATGTTTTTAATATTATTTTATATCATATGGTTTGTTTTAATGATTAAATTATATGAATAAATTTATATAATAAAAATGAATATAATATTATAAAATTACATATTTTAATTAAATAAAATAATTTTATATATGTATACACACAAACTCTTACTGTTACCCGGGGAATGTCCTATCCATTTACCCAAACTTAGTTATTTAGCAATGTTAAACTATTTTGATAATTTTTGTGGATATATTATTTATTTATTTTTAGAAAATTAAATTTATATAAAGCCAAATTCATCACAATTTTTTTTTTTCCAAAATTTTCCCCCTTGCTGAATTTTATTGTTCCTGAACATTAACACGAACTCGAACCTTGTGACTTAGCTTATAACAATGCTTATGGAAAACCATAATTAAGATTCAGAAGTTGACCACCTGCTCAAAAGGTTAAAATTTGGGTGTGTTAGCAAGATGAAACTTGCATATGATTACAAAGAATTACGCATGGCTTGTTGGTAAGGGTTCTCACAAAGAGAAGACAATCAATATATCAAAATTTTGCTCTAGTTCCAAGATGTATGTTGCTCACATTATGCTTGCCATTCCTGCTAGATCAGATATGAAGAAAATCAAATGAGTGTTGAGATCAATTTTCTTAATATAATTTGCATGAGGAGATATATATATGACCACCACTTTGTTTTATAAAGTCACAATGAAGGGTATCTTGTTTGTAGATTGCAGAAGTCTTCATATGGTCTAAGGCAAGGTCCTTTTGGTCTAGGATCCTAGGAGGTTTTTGGTGGACGGCAATCTAATTCTAGAACCGAATGTGTTATATGTAGAATTAAATATAAAAAAAGTTTTAAAAACCATGAAAATGTTTTGATATGACACAGAGGAAAGATATAGAAATTCAATTGAGATTTTATCCATTCTATGCATGACATTCCTTTGAATGAAATGAGTTGATATCTATTGCAGTCCAGGATCTGGCACTCAGTGAAGGGGAGCCAGTCCTAGCAGCCATGCACACTGTCACATACAGTCTTTAGACATAAGACATAAAAAGAACTCATACCCAGTTCAAATATGTATTATAGAAGCAACAGTAATAACTGCTATCTTTATTTTCAAAATCAGATCACCTACTGCCTTTCAGGTACTTTCAGGTACACAGCCAGCCACAGGTCTTTACAACTCAATAGCCAGCTACGGAATTTGGAATGGAAGTAGTGATCAATTGAAGAATTATAAATCAGAAACTACATTACAATTTGTTCTAGGCATACAGCCTACAGCAAGGGGATTACAATGATGTCGATTTTCCTCAACAATTTGGCCTGGCAGCCCTGTTACTTGTAACTTTTACCCCCTCTACTTGTGTCCTCCTACTACAGCTTTCTCCTGCTTTATTTTGTCTTTCAGTCAGAGCCGAGGAGGAAGATATTCACTAAAATCTTTTCCATAATCTCCTTTTTTTTTTTAATGCTTGTGTCTACTATTCTTTAATTTTTAAAATAAAATAGCTGTATGAGTCAGTTTGTAAGAACCTTTCACTGGCTGTGTTTATTGTCTCTGTCCGTTTAGTTGAACCTGGTGCGTTTGTGTTGCAATAGCAATTGTTTTTGACAGATAAAACAAGTTTTGACAAGATATGAAGTTATAAAGCAACAGTGCTATAATCTGGAAATTTATTAATTTCAGCCTGAGGTCTCTTATAACATTCAAACAACACTAATATTCCATGGAATGCTAATAGAATAATTTCATAGGTAAATTACTGATTTTTCGATTGGAAATTCATCAAACCCTTGCTGTTCATGCAAGCAAATTTATGACAGCAGCTTACTGTTTATTCAATACTAACCAGAATCGCCCATGCAATAGCTCAAAGTGTCAAGGAAGACTAGGCGCCACCTTCAGTAATTGTTCCATGATTTTTAGAAGCCCCCTTGTCAAAATCACAGTCTTCCAGCTATCTAGGGCACGACTTCCAAAGCAGGTCAAATCAGCAACCAATCACTTCAGAATTTCTTTATTTCTTCTCTAGCTGTAGTTATCAAACCCTCTTCAAAGAACAATGCCTCTTTATCCAATCTGCTCAAACTTGGTCTCTGAATGAAACCAACAGTAACAAAATCATCTGATATTTCACAGACTCTAATGTTGTTGGACAAGAATTCAACGTTTCCTTGCACCGATACCTCCGATCACCTGCAGAATAATCTTCTGCTGAAAACCCTTGTATCCCAACGGACACATCTCTACCCTTGTATTTGAATTGCTAAGAAGGGAAACTATGATCTATCAAGTCGGCCAGCATCAAGGAAGATAATTTACATTTCGTTTACATTAAATCAAGTCGGACTTGTATCCCAACGGACACATCTCTACCCTAAGTCGCATATATAAGGGAGGTCAAAAGATCATTTTTACATCAAATCAAAACTTAGTTCCTCTCTATCAGCGAAATTTAACAGCAGGTCAGCGAATTTCTACAGCAAGACAGCAAACTTCATCAAACATTAGCAAATTTCAATTAGTACACAAGGCAAACTTCATCATTAATTGCAGGGCTAGTCTTTTGGAGAAGGCGAATTTTGTCATTTGAAGATCAGAAGAAGCAAATTTGCTCTAGCAAGAAGCCTATCATCAGCGAATTCACCTTGGAGAGGCCAGATTTCTATTAGGCATCAGACTTGCATTTCAAATAGTGATCTCATTAAGTAGTGTCAGTCATTCAATTGATAGGAAATCATCAAAATCAGAGGTAAGGACTGCATTCTAAGATTAAAATCAGGTCTGATTAAAAGCAGGAAAAATCATAATTCATTCAAATTAGGATGCATGTATAGGATTAGGACAGTCTTATGAAGCATTCAATTAGAATCATTATAATGTAGGACTGGTCTAAATCAGTACTTCATTTTCATTTATAAGGTTTTGCAAGCTCAAAGTTGTTAATTTTTATAACCTTGTCAAGACCCTAACTTGACCATCTCTCATAGGTAAACCATGGCAGTGCCTAAGACAAGCGGATCATCCTCAAGGCGAGCTCTCATCAAAGAAGATCAGAAGAGTGATGACTTGGAAACCAAGTTATGTCCCGATGGAGCAACATTGGAGATACAAATCTTGTGAATTTCAATGTGAAGAAGTTTCGTGAGGCACCATACATTGGCAAATCATCACCTGTAGCCAAGAGGATAATAGAGAGCGGCATCATCAAGCCAGACGGCTTCCCTCCTACAGTTAGATGTCATGGATTAATGATTGAATGCGCCAAGCACTATAATTCACATGCAAGGTCAATTGTGGCTGAAGCTGGAACCGTTCTTGCCTACCTATCAGAAAGAGCCATAAGTGAAGCCTTCCATTTACCAGAACAAAGGGACATGATCTATAGAAGTTTAGAAGGAGCCAAATCGATTTATGAAGACGATCTTGATGCATGCCTATCAATCATCAATAGGGATTGGTTGCAAAAGAGTAGATCTCGCCTGAACAAAATACGTAATGGGCGAACAAAATACCTAATGGGCTACACCGAATTGACTTGCAAGAGGAGTTTAGGGATTTAATCACCTTGCTTGGCCGAGTTGGTGCTCCTCAAGCCTTTTGTTTTGACAAGTGGATGTTCTTCATTCAAATAATTATTCAAGGGAAATGAATGATTAATTGGGCTAGAATCACTAGTAATTGCCTAGATGTACAATTGAGAAGATTGATTGCTGCCAAGTCATTCCACATGAGCTCATATATCATATATTCTCTAGCAAGGAGTTATAAATATGTTGGGCTACCACATAGAGGCCGAGTTGGAAGAGGGCTCGAAGAGATAAGGGTTTGTGATTCTTATGAAATATTGTACTAGCCACCTAAACAACACTGTAGAACAATCAACGATACTTTCACGATGCACATCACCAGGACTCTACAAGGTGGGATCCATCAAAGATTGTTTCCGGAGGCACAAGAACTTGTCAAACAATATGGTGCATGGTTTATTCTGTTGAAATAATAGCTATGGTCGGATCCTTCAGGCCGACATAGCAAATTACAAATGTGTGAATGGCCTTTGGTTTTACACATTTATATAACGATTTATAAGGAATTGTATTTATGTTATTTTTTCAAACTATTTGTTATTGGTTAACAAATTGTATTAAGTTGTTAATACAAAACAATTATTTCATAAACCCACCACCCCTTGGAAAGGTCACGATGAAGGATGACAACCGACATTGTCATGAAGACGTGTCATTTGATGTATCCCACAAATAGATACAAATAGTGCACCTTTCCTCTCACAAATATTAGATGGAAGCGAGATATACACAGATCAGAAGACACACATGCTGATCAGGTCTTCACTACAGCAAGACACATAAGCATATCAATATTATCTTCAACATCGTGGATATTATCTTTTGCTCAAGTTTTCACCTTCTCCGACAACTACTTAATGAACATGGGCTTGTTGTGTGATCCTGCAGCATACGGATTTGTGAATACGGCGGATGCATGTTGCGGACAAGGAAGCTACAATGGTGTGGGCCTTTGCACTGCGGATTTGTAAAGACTATTATCTACAACACTATCGTGCTGTATGCACTGTTCATATTGGATATATATATATATTGGAGTTATAATTTGGGTGCTTGGGGGAGACGATAACAGTATATCGTCTATGGTTGGGAGGGCAACAATAATGTGAATCATTGCCCATGGTTAATCGAGCACACCCTATGGTTATTGTGCATGGTCATCTTCTTGTGTTCCTAGTATTGTAAGAAAATCAACATGGTATCAGAGCAGGTTCTTGAAGAGCCATTGCCACAGTTAGTGCATCCCCTCTATCTTGAGGAGGAACTTGAGCTTAAGAGTAAAAAGATATGATAGGGGATAGAGATCATTTTTAGATTAAGTAGAGAGAGATTCTTGGTTACAGGTTATAATTGAGGACAATGCCAAGAATAATGAGAAGGAAGTTGGGGCCACTTCCTTCGAGCTAGACTTTGATGATTCTCTTCATAGAAGTGACATTTCTATCTTCAGCCTTGGAAACTTTGCAGATTTGTATCTGTCTAGGGCAACTAAGGTATGAGTTCAGGACCTTCATTGGATGAAAGGACCAAATTGATCAGATAAGTCTTCTCCCTACTACCACATTTATTTGATAGTATATGGTGCATTGCTTATGCTCATTTTATTTGTCTATTGTATGTATTGGACTAATGGTTGCTTCCCTGTTCATGAGACTAGAACTGCCCATGTGTAAGGTTGAGTTCTGTAGCCCTTAGCTATGATTACATACAATTTAAGACATCTAATTTATCATTATCAATTTTTGAGCTATGTTTAACAACATATTATTACAAGTAAATTTGCAAGTGCATGTGTGATTGCAGGGGACACTTGAAGACCTTAGTAGTTAAGGCTTGACTGCTGTTATACTACTTGCAAGGGTTGCAAGTTTATCCAAAGCCAGATGGAGATTGGATAATGAGATAAGTATTTCTTGGTTATTATCTCTTGAGTATTACTTTTATTTGCTTGTCGTAGTCAGCCTCTTATTAGTATTCCTATATGTACTATAAAAGCTGCTCTTGTTCTTTTCTTTGGCCCTCGGGGATGGGTTTTGCAGAAAAAGAAGAACGATACATAAGGAATGTTGCTGAGGCATTTGTGCAGGTAATGGCAGCATCAAGGAGATTACAAAGCAAAGTCGAGACAAGAGGGCTCTCCTAGTAAGAGGGAGTAAACTTCTAAGGGTATGCTTCTGTGACAGAGGGAGCAGCTAGAGGTTCTTCTTCAATTGACTTTCAAGGATCTTGGTCATATTTGTTAAGAGGGAGTGGACCATGTCGAGATGGTTTCTCTGGTGATCGACAGTCAGAGGACTCTATGATTCATGGATGGAGTCTCGTGTGTGTAGGCTGGAAGGTTTTATGCTGTCACCTAGGTCGTGATATTCTTGGATAAATGGATACTTGGTGAACTTGGGATTCACCAAGAGTAATGCAGACTCCAATCGTTACATAAAGGTTGTTAATGGTGAGGCATTGATTTTGGTCCTTTATGTTGATGACTTATTTCTCACTGTGCAGAGAAGCTCATCATTCAGTGTCAGAGGGAGTTAGCCTTTGAATTTGAGATGAAGGATCTTGGCCTTATGTACTACTTCCTGGACTGAAAGTTTGGCAGAAGGCCGCATGAGATCTTCTTGAGTCAAGGGAAGTACACTATAAACATCCTGAAGAGATTTGGCATGATGGACTGTAAGTCCATGTCTACGATGATGGATATAATTTTGGAGAAGTTGAGCGATTCAGCTTGCAATTCAGATCTAATAGATTCCTCTATGTATTGTCAGTTGATTAGATCATTGATGTATTTGGTCAACATGAGAACATATATCTGCTTTGCAGTGAGTTCTCCTAGTCAGTTCATGCGTGAACCAAGATAGATTCATTGTGTTGTAGCATGTGTGGCAGCTCGTGAAGCAGTGTGGCTTCAAAAGCTCCTTGCTGGATTGTTTGTACAATCATTGGAGCCTACAATTATTCATTGTGATAACCAGAGTTGTGTGAAAGCCTTCTGTCAATCCTGTGTGTCATGACAAAATGAAGCATGTGAAGATCAAGTATCACTATGTTAGAGACGTGGTGGAAAGGAATGCTATTCAGTTAAGATACATTAGTACTGATGAGCAAATGACAAACATTCTCACCAAGCCTCTCTCCAGAATAAAGTTTGTGTACTTTCGAGGTAAGCTTGGTATGGTAGAAAATGCAGCCTTAGTTGAGATCGAGTCTCAACAACATTGATCTGTTTTAAATAGTACTAATGTATTCTCTAAGATGTTTAAAGTGTAAACTCTTATTATGCAATCTTATTAATCTGATATGGTTCATGATTAGTTTCATGTTTGTGACTCCATGACAACATTGGTTCAGTGCTTGATGAGCACCTGTGAACATTATTGTGAGGTGACGATCTCTCAATAGTGAACACTTGTACATTTGATCATTATCGTAAGGTGACGATCTTATGATATTGATTGATCATACCATTATGATGGATATCATGGGACTTGATATCTTTGAATATGTCATAGTGGTTTATATCTCTAGAAGTAATATCCGTGGATAAGCGATGATGGTGGATGTTACATAAAGAGATATTCATGGTGGATATTATGTGACATAATATCCATGGACATGCCATGAAGTAATATCCTTGAATATGCCATAATGGTGGATATCATGAGACGTGATATCCGTGGACAAGCCATAATGGTGGATATTACATAAAGAGATATTCATGGTGGATTTCATGTGACGTGAAATCCGTGGACATGCCATGTAGTAATATCTATGGATAAGCCATGATGGTTGATATCACGGTGAGGTGATATCTATTCTTACACCATCCATGGAGAAGCCATGATGGTTGATATCACAAAGAGGTGATATCTTTCCCTTCCACATATGGGTGTAGCCATTGTGGTAAAACATCATGATGAGGTGATTAGCTGCCTTTACTCACATGAGTATAGTCATCACGATGAGGAAATGTGACTCAGTTTTTTCAAGAAGGATTCCTCCCTAGCTAAGAGGGAGTGTTGAAATAATAGCTATGGTCAGATCCTTCAAGCCGACATAGCAAATTACAAATGTTTGAATGGTCTTTGGTTTTACACATTTATATAACGATTTACAAGGAATTGTATTTATGTTGTTTGTTCTAACTATTTGTTATTGGTCAACGAATTGTATTAAGTGGTTAATACAAAACAATTATTTCATAAACCCGCCACTCCTTGGAAAGGTCACGATGAAGGATCACAACCGACATTGTTGTGAAGACGTGTCATTTGATGTATCCCACGAATGGATACAAATAGTGCGCCTTTCCTCTCACAAATATCAGATGGAAGCGAGATATACACAGATCAGAAGACATACATGCAGATTGGGTCTTCACTACAACAAGACACATAAGCATATCAATATTATCTTCAGCATCGTGGATATTATCTTCTGCTTAGGTTTTCACCTTCTCCAACAACTACTCAATGAACATGGGCTTGTTCAGTGATCTTGCAGCATACGGATTTGTGAATATGATAGATGCATATTGTGGACAAGGAAGCTACAATGGTGTCGGCCTTTGCACTGCGGATTTGTAAAAGACTCGATATTATCTACAACACTATTGTGCTGTATGCACTGTTCATATTGGATATATATATATATTGGAGATATAATTTGCGTGCTCGGGGGAGACGGTAACAATATATCGTCTATGGTTGGGAGGGCAACAATAATCTGAATCATTGCCATCATTGCTCGTGGTTAATCGAGCACAGCCTATGGTTACTGTGCATGGTCATCTTCTTGTGTTCCTAGTATTGTAAGAGAATTAACATATTCAATTTCCCAAATTCACATATATAAGGATCCAAGGATGTCCTCCTTATATGTTGCCATGTTACCCCACAGATAGGATAGTACTTCTCGAAGTGACAAGACAATTGGTAGCATGTACCCGATCCTTGAGATACAAACATGGAACTGTCATCACTAATTCCAATTCACTTGGGAATTCAATAGAAATTTGCCCTTCCCTTCAAATAGCTGAAGGTGCCGAGCCAGAGTTATCTCTCTATTTGTTTACACCATTTGCTTCTAGAGATAACTTTGATCCCTATGGTAATGTAGAAGAAATGGCTGGAAGGAAGCATGGGCATGTGTTTCAAGTAGAAGATTTTTGGATGAACGCACAAGATGACTTTGAGATAAAGAAGAAGATGCACTCCTGGTTGCCTATTGATCTCATCAGGAAATGTAAAATCTATAGAGTGGCCAATCAAGCACATGATAGTGGTTGATATATCCAATCTACCTATGAGAAGGAAGATAAAGAAATAAAGATTGATTGGGATGAAAAGGAAGTCACAGATATGAGGGAATTAATGACTCAAGTTTTAACTTGCACACAAAGATGGGTAGATATTCAAAATTAGAAATTGAAGGAGCAAGATGTGACAATGACATTCAATTTGGAAACAAGGATAGAAGAAAAAGAAAGGGCAAGTGTCAGTGAGAAGACTTCTCACTCTAAAGGTTCAAAGAGAAAGAATGAACAAGGAAAGAAGGAGACTTCCAAGAAGAAGCAATAGACAAATTTTGATTAGCCTCCTAGTGCTTCTTCTAGACACGAGAAAGAAAATCAAGGCAAAGATCAAAGAATTGATGAAGGCATGGTCCATGAAGTAGATGAATCAATAGAGTCTACAATACAAAATGACAAGACTGATAGGCAAGATCAAGGAAAAATGCCACAAGAATCATCAAATCCAGCCCTTCATATCAAGATTTGTGATGAAGAACAAGGAGACAATAATGAAGTAACTTCCCCTCCTAGGAATGAACTATTGCTCAAAGAAGTGCAAGTAAAAGAAGGAAGATCTTCTATTCCCAAATGTTAAGATATAGCCCTCATGAATCTAACTAATGGTAAATCGGTAATTATCTGGAGAGTGATACATTAACAGAGCATACAGTTTGGAAATTAAACATAAACAAACTAATTGTTATGAACGGTTGCCTCTGTAGGGACATGTCCATACGTGGCAACTGCCACGTATGGACATGTCCCTATGTAGGCAACCTTTCCTCTTGTATTTAAACCGGATTCAATGATGGAGACGATCAATAACTCACGGCAATCAGCCTTCCAGAATCGCTGTCATTATTCTTCGATCCATATTTCACAACATGGTATCAGAGCCAGGTTATTAAGAGAATAAATTAGACAGCCATATTACTCATAAGCATTTATCGGAAGTAAATAACAAATCAACGCAGAGGCTATATACGTAGAGGATATATCCGACTAAGAAAATATTCAAAATGTCAAGTAATATGAGAGTGGAAGATAGACTCAAAGGAGCCTCCAACTTCGTTTCCTGGAAGATACGAATCATTGCCATTCTTGAAGAACTAGAATTAGAGTCTTACATAGAAGAAAATCTAGACATGCCAAATGATGAACCAGAGAAATCTACCTGGAAAAGGCGTAATAATAAAGCAAAGAAAATAATTATTTACTCAGTCAAAGATCATATTCTTCCATCTATAGCCAGACTGCCTAAAGCATATGAAGTATTTAAAACCATTAAAAATACATATGAAGTTAACAATGCGAGTAGAATGTTAACCTTGAAACAACAACTTTTAAACATAAAGATGAATAAAGATGATACAATATCTACATACTTTTCAAGGATATCTGAAGTAAAAGATCAATTACAAACTATTGGAAATGAGGTAGATGATCAAGAAATCTCTCTCATAGCCCTAAGAGGATTACCAATTTCATGGGAATCCTACATTCAATGTATTACCAGAACACCCCCCTTACCCAAATTTGAACAACTTAAGAATGAGTGCATTCAAGAGGAATCTGGACTAATCTCAAGAGGATTAGGGACAAATAAAGAAGGCGAAATCCAAGCACTTAATACAAATACCTTCAACAAAAAGAAAAAGTTCTCCAAATGGAAGAGAGGAAATAAAAACCATCAGAACAGAGATATGTCTAAAATTCAGTGTTACAAATGCGACAAATATGGGCACACTCACAGGAATTGTCCAGAAAGGAAGAAAACACAAGCTACTCTAGCTGAAGTTAAAGGAGAAAACTCACTTTTCTTCTTAGCCCTATCAAGCGAAATAAATACAAATAAAAACACTTGGATCGTAGACAGTGGAGCATCAAGGCATATAACTGGATTTAGAAATCAGTTTGAAACACTTAACGGGCACTCAAGTGAAGAGGTTACTATTGGAGATAACTCCACATATCCTGTGAAAGGAATTGGGACCTGTACTATCAAACTAAGAAATGGAGTATCTCTACAATTAAAGGATGTTCTGTTTGTACTTGGAATAAAAAGAAATCTAGTCTCAATCTCAGGCCTAGCTGATCAAGGATATCGGGTTACCTTCAATGAAGAGAAAGTTCTACTCTGGCCTAAAAATACAAATATCAAAAATGCCATAACAGTAGGTTCAAGAGATGGTAACCTATACAAACTATGCAGTGATCAAAAGGAAGCACTAAATCTTGAAGTTTCAAATAATAATGAATTATGGCACAAAATATTAGGACACCTAAGATATAGTGCTCTATCCAACATAAAGAAGATTACTTCAGGACTGCCTGTTGACGTGTATTTTGTACACTATCAAACACAGAATAAAATACCCAAGGGTACCTTATCCTCTCTTGAGTAAAGCCTCTGATTGCTGAAGATATCGCGGAAAAGGATCAATCATGATGACTCCAAGGTTCTTCGTTGTAGGATCTCTACGTGTGGATAAGCTCTCTGTGGTATGATGTGATTTGCTGGAGTCACAAGGGGACTTACATTTGATGACTGAACTTCTGATTTGCTTTGGATATTGCTGGAACACAGGATTTTACTACCTTTGACTTGAAAAAAGGAAAAAAGATGAGGGCGAGGAAAGGATCTAATCCTAACACTAAGAATGTAGGAGCAATGAATGATCTTTGATGAAATTCTAACTAAGTCTTGCTTTGACATCATAGGACCATCTCCACAAGGTTAGTGCGATCTTCGAAGGAAAGCTTTATGATGTTCAAATCATCACTGTAGGCATAGACACCATCAGGTTGATGCATATCAATGAAGAAGCGACAATTGGAGTTAAGCTTAAGCTGAATGATTCCAGTTGACTACACAAGGCAAGTCTGCAATCAACAAACTGCTAGTAGTATGGATATACGAATTTCACCATAAATCAAACACATTTCTTCCACTCATCTAATAACACGAAATCAAATACGAGAAGTATAGAGACCATGCAAATTGTCGAATCGACCCATAAATTTCACCATTTCTTCAATGAAGTTACAAGTCTTTTACAACAACATCTTGGCAACAATCTTTGCCTTCTCTCTCTACTCTACTCTAATTGCTATTCTATCAACTGCTAATCACCTTCTAACTACTCTCTATTCACTAACTCTATTCTATTGCTTTCTATCTATTTTCTATCTATTGCCTTTACAAATGAAATGCCAGGGCTTATATAGTGCCCTCAATACAATTTGATGGCTTAGATCAATTTGAGATCAATGGCCAAGATTCAATAATGAAAACCCTAATTAGGGTTTGTTACAACCATTACATAACATTTAATGCTCGACCAATGAAATAATTGTATTAATTGGACACATGTCTTCTCTGGAAAAATCAACCAATGGATAGCCGGGGTAGGTACATCAAAGTTTGTGCCATCTCCCATGAGTTAGGTACATTGAATCTGGACATGCTGAGGTGGACCTATCCGACTGTAGAAGTGATGACTGGGATGCCACCTCATTTGACACTTGGTTGATACTCAATTTGGTAATGTTGAGAAGTTAGCTTTAATTAATTCATCCGGAACTATCTGCTTCTTCAACGAACCCTTTGCTCTGACTTCTTGTGTCCTTTATTTGCAGGATGATGATGTACCTCGCCTTGTAATGTTGGATTGGAGAAGTCGCTCTTGATGACGCTTGACTGAAGAAGGCCGTCCTTGTCAATGCTAGACTGAAGGAGGTCGCCCTTGTCCTTGCTTGAACGTCCTTGATGAGAACCTGTCGACTTGTAGATCCTCCGGGCTTTTGTGTCGCCATCTTGATACCTACACAACATTTCAAATTTAGTAATATATCTTGAAATCTAAAAATTAAACTTTAAAAGGAAGATTCAAGATTTTAATTAGGAAACATGATAAATCTTGAGTTATCATTTCCTAATTAACCATGCAATACTTAGACTTTTCTAAAAAATGTCTAAAAAAATCAAACCTTGAATAAGGGTGTCAAGATGATTTTGCCATACCTCCTCTTGAGAATTAACTCTAAGAAATGATGTAAAAATAGATGAATTTTGCTAGGCAAAGTGTAGATCAAAGCTCTCCCTTGGATAAAATGCACCTCCTTTAGCTTGGAAAAGAACTCCACCTTCCTCTTCAAAAATCTGGAAATTCGCCTTCAAATACCTTCAAAACATCTGGAATTTATCCTCCAATCTAGCAAGAAATTCTCCTCTCCAATAGCTTTCAAGATGAATTTCGCCCTCCACTAGCTTCTCCACACTTAGTAGAAATTCGCTCCACTCCTCTGGATTTCGCTCCTCAAATTGCTCTCCAATTTCGCACTTGAAAGGATGATTGAATGATTTGAATTGTGAAACAACACCTCCAATATAGAGAGTGCTCACCTTCCACTTACCCATGAGGCCGACCTTGCAAATAAAAGGTGAAATAATAAATAAAACCTCAAAAGGAGTAGGCCGACTTGTCAAATAAAGGCAAAATAATGCCTTGTGCGCTCCACATTTAATTTTTTAATTAAAAAAAATTAATTTTAAATGTCTTCACAATAAAAGTTCGATTTTTTAAGGCCTAAAATCAATTTATTAAATGCCAATTTAATTAATTTTTTCAAATATTCCAAAGTTAGCAATTTGGCATCTAATGCGATTTGGAGGATATTAACGCCCAAATATGGTAAAAAATAATGAATGCCATTAACTTCGCTCTGGTCCCTTGGAGAGGGACAGGAGCACTTTTTCATTTTTAGGCTAGGATTCTCAATTTTTTGAAGTCAAACCTTTGTTCACCATGCTTTAGAAGATCTTTCCCATCTCACACAACTTTGCCTTAGCATAATCTCGGAGGGAATTTGTTGTTTCATAAAAAGCGCCCTGGTCCTTCAGTGAGGGACAGGAGCACTTTTGAGTCCATTGCACAAATTCTTGATCACATCAACTTCAAATTACCCTCAAGGCGTAGAACATCATTCCCCACTCCTTCTTGAGTCCTGGAAACAAAAATAGCATTTCAAAATGTAAGGTAAATGGGCATATTTGGAGATTTCGCCCTGGTCCCTTGGTGAGGGACAGGAGCACTTTTGCCAGTTGTCGTCAAAATTTGCAACTCTCGCATCTCAATTCCACTTCAAGGCATTTTAAACACTTTTTCAAACTTGCGCCTTGGCCTCAATTTGTCCAAAATTGGTGAGAAAGGCTAGATAACATGTTAAGCGCTCTGGTCCTTCAGTGAGGGACAAGAGCACTTTTTCAACTTCAAGCTTATCCGTCCTTTGCTAGCTTCCCAAATTATCTTCAATGGGCTAATCATGTCCTCTTCCATTCATTTCAATCACAAACTTGCCTTGTCTTTGCAAGAAATTTACACTTTCTTGGAAAATCGCTCTGGACCCTTGGAGAGGGACGGGAGCACTTTTTGGAAAATCGCTCTGGTCCCTTGGAGAGGGACGGGAGCACTTTTTGGAAAATCGCTCTGGTCCCTTGGAGAGGGACGGGAACACTTTTTGCATCTTGGTGTATTTCTTTGTTCTTTAAAACCCTCAATTGCGTCTAAGGCATAAAACATCATTCGTCCTTCCCATCCAAGTCAAGTTTTGCCATAAAATATCAAACAAAGAGGAGAAACTTGAAAAAGTGGCATGGTCCTTCAGTGAGGGACAGGAGCACTTTTTGTCATTTGGGTTGATTTACTCCTTTATGAACCGCTTAAATTATATTCAATGGACAAAACATGCCTCCCTTGACCTCTTCAAATCATAAAATCACTTTAACCTTGCAAAGATAGTGCAAATTTGAAATTCAAGCTCCGGTCCTTCAGTGAGGGACGAGAGCACTTTTTGCCTTCTAAGCCAAAATGTCTCACTTTTCACCTCGAAATTCCTTTGCTAGGGAAGATTTCATCTTACTTCACGCTATGAATAAAAGTTAATGTCCAAAAGAGGTCTAAAATTGTGCATATAAAGAAAAGCGCTCTGGTCCTTCAGTGAGGGACAGGAGCACTTTTTACCTTCTAGGCAAAAACTTCGTCATTTCATCGTTTTTGATCAAGTTTGGATGCTTTATCATGTTCATTTCGTCCTTCACTATGCCTTTGATGTTTCAATTTGACCAAACAAGGCCAGGAATGGCTCAAATAAGTCTTTTCGCCCTGGTCCCTTGGAGAGGGACAGGAGCGCTTTTGCCTTGGTCCTCCTGAGAGGGACAGGAGCGCTTTTCGCTCTGGATCCTCAGTGAAGGACAGGAGCAAAATTTGACTTTTTGAACTCTCCGACAGGATAATTTTTATGGAATATAACATTTAAGTATATGTCACTTATACTTTAAGTTATATTCCATATATACTTTCAGGATGTTTGAGAGTGGTTTCAGACCTCTAGGAGTTATATTGCAAAATCTAGTTTTTTGAGGTTTTTCAGTTTCCAGACTTAGTCAAATTTCAGGATTAGGACATTCCAGACTTAGTCAAATTTCAGGATCAGGGCATTCCAGACTTAGCCAATTTTCAGGATCAGGACTTCACTCAAGCAGGACCTGCTATCCTATTGATCTCCCCGACAGCACTCAAAAAGGCAAAGGCTAACGGACAAAACCCTAAAAGACTTAGAAAACAAACCCTAAAAAGCAAAAAACATGGGTCCCCATTTGCAATGGGGCGATGTGTGAAAACGTCACAACATTGCCCCAACTAAAATCTGAACACACAGGCATTTGCAAAGGATGTGCCTTGGGAAAGAATGTGAAAGTTTCTTTTCCCTCAAGCGAGCACAAATCAAAAGTTATTTTAGAACTAATTCACTCAGACCTATGCGGTCCCATGTCAACACCATCCCTAACTGGATCCTTATACTACATAATCTTTGTTGACGACTACTCTCGAAAAACATGGATATATTTTCTAAAGTGCAAAGACTCAAATGAAGTACTATCTAAGTTCAAAGAATTCAAGGCACTAGTAGAAAACCAGTCAGGGAAGAAAATTAAGGTGTTAAGATCCGACAATGGGGGAGAATATACATCTGACAACTTCAAAGACTTTTGTAATTCTGTTGGGATTAAGAGGGATATACTGTACCATATAATCCACAACAGAGTGGAGTAGCAGAAAGAAAGAACAGAACCATAATTGAAGCAGCAAAAGCCATGATGCATGACCAAAACTTACACACTTCATTCTGGGCAGAAGCTTGAAATACAATAGTCTACATTCAAAACAGATGTCCGCACTCAGTTCTAGAAAACATAACTCCTGAAGAAGCTTTTATAGGGAACAAACCAGACTTAAGTCATTTAAGGATATTTGGCTGTCTCGTATATATACATGTTCCTAAAGAAAAGAGGACAAAACTAGAACCATCCGAAAAAAGAGGTATCTTCATTGGCTATAGTGAAAATACTAAAGGATATCACATTTACATTCCAGGAAAAAAATCTGTTGAGATAAGTAGAGATGTAAAGTTTGAAGAAAACACTACACTCAAAGAACCTGAGGATGATAACATTACTAAAGAAGAAGAAGATCACATAACTGAGATTGAGAGGGAGAATATCATAGAAAATTCCAAACCTTCAGACACTGAGAGGGAGGACATCATAAGAGCTTCTGAACCTCTTGTTGATGAAAATATTGAAACACTCAATAACAAGAAAAGACCTCTATGGGCAAGGAAAATGATTGAAGAGAATAATGTAGAACAAAATGAAATTTCCAAAGAAAATAAGAGAACAAGAACTCTAAAATGTTATGCTGCACTTCTAACCGAACTCACAAATTCTGAACCAACAAATGTCAGAGAAGCCTTATCAAAACAGGTTGGAAAGGTGCTATGGTTGAAGAATATCAATCTATACTAAAGAATGATGTTTGGGATATAGTGCCTAGACCAAAAGACAAATCAGTTGTCTCATCCAAGTGGTTATTCAAGATCAAATATGCATCTGATGGTAGCATTAAAAAACATAAAGCTCGCTTTGTGGCCAGGGGATTCTCTCAGAAAGCGGGAATTGATTATGAAGAGACATTTGCCCTAGTTGCCTGGTATACGTTAGTAAGAACAATCATTGCAATTGCAGCATCCAAAGGATGGAAAATTCACCAAATGGACGTAAAGACTGCCTTCCTAAATGGTTCAATTGAAGAAGAAGTATATATAGAACAACCAGAAGGATTCACCATACGTGATAAAAATTGCTATGTTTGTAAACTAAAGAAAGTTTTCTATGGGTTAAAACAAGCACCTAGGGCCTGGTATGCAAGGATAGACAACTATCTCTCCAAACTAGGGTACTACAAGAACCTAGCAGATCCCAACATCTACTTCAAGGCTTCAAATGGCAATATGATTATATTGGTCCTTTATGTGGATGATCTTTTGATAACAGGAGAGGATAATCTCATTGAGAAATGTAAGCAAGATCTGGCAGCAAAATTCGATATGAAGGATCTAGGGCTTCTACATTATTTTCTGGGATTAGAAGTATGGCAGAAGAAAAACTACATCTTCCTAAATCAAGGAAAGTACACCACAGATATTCTAACTAGATTTGGGATGATGGAGTGTAAGCCATTAGCTACACCAATGGAAACTAATTTGCACAAGCTGAAAATTGAGGCTGAAGATTCAGAACCTACAGATCCCACACTCTACAGACAAATCGTCGGTTCACTCATGTATTTGGTAAATACTTGTCCTGATATCTGCTATGCTACAAATGTATTAAGTCACTTCATGTGTGAACCTAAGAAGATACATCTAATGGCTGCTAAACACATTCTAAGATATTTACGAGGCACAATCGGACTTGGCTTAAAGTATGAAAATGTTGAGATTCAACTTGAAGGATATTCTGATTCTGATTGGGCCAGAAGTACCATTGACCGTAAAAGTACTACAGGGTGTTGCTTCAGTCTTGGTTCTGCTATGATATCTTGGTTCAGCAGAAAATAGTCAGTAGTTGCACAAAGCTCCACCGAAGCAGAATATATGGCAGCCTCCATGGGAGCTTGTGAAGCGGTATGGCTAAGAAAGTTATTATTTGGATTATTTGGAAAAACTCTGAATTCAACAATAATTCACTGTGATAATCAGAGCTGTATCAAGCTCTCAGTAAATCTAGTTTTTCACAATCGATCCAAACATATTGAGATCCCTTATCACTACATAAGAGATATGGTAGATCGAAACGTCATAAAACTAGTGTACATCAGTACTGAAGAACAAAATACTGATATCTTCACCAAGACACTTGCAAGATTGAAGATAGAATACTTCAGAAGTAAACTTGGTATGACTAGATTATAATTGAGATTATTAGGATGAAATTCCTACCATGTTTAATTTGTTCATGAATAAATAAATAAAATGTATATTGCAATATTCTAACTGTGTTCAAGAAGATGACGATCTTCTTATGTTTAAGGTTACTATTTCAAGGTGATGATCTTGACAATAGTTGACCAAGTGTCAAGATTGACTACATTAAGTTGTTGTCCCGGACTATGCCGGATATCTTGATCCTAAAGTATGTGATCATCTCATGATTGACTTCTTAAGTGATTGTCCCGGACTGAGCCGGATATCATGATATTGAGTTTATTGTCATGACAAGACTATATTAAATGTTGTCCCGAATTGTGTCAGAAGTCATGACAGAATATGCTCCCAAGAAAATTACTTAGATCCACTCCTGCTAAGAGGGAGTGTTAAGATATAGCCCTCATGAATCTAACTAATGGTAAATCGGTTATTATCTGGAGAGTGATATATTAACAGAGCATACAGTTTGGAAATTAAACATAAACAAACTAATTGTTATGAACGGTTGCCTCTGTCCCTACGTAGGCAACCTTTCCTCTTGTATTTAAACCTGATTCAATGATGGAGACGATCAATAACTCACGGCAATCAGTCTTCCAGAATCGTTGTCATTATTCTTCGATCCATATTTCACAACACCGAATGGCTCAAAGAGAGGCTTACCAGAGAAGTAATAGAGGATGAAGAAGAACAAGCATTTGATTTAGAAAGTCTTCAAACGGACCTCAAGAAGTCATTGAGAGAAAGAAAGCTCCAAAGATGTCTAAAATAATAAGAGATGATGTAGGCTCCAAAAAGATACAGATTGCCACTCCAACGGTAGATAAATATGAAGATGAGATTATGACAAAAGAATATGATTTGGAGACATTTGACTTGGGTCCCCTCACTTCTGAGCAAGCCATGGTGCAAGCAACCGACTCAGTGAAGGCGGTCAATGAGAAACTAAAGGCTGAAATAGAGATGAACAAAAGGTTAGAAAAGGAGGTGAATGCAGGGAGGAAATATGCAGAGTGTTTTTTAGTGGCAAATCTTCACCGATTGGCGAATTCTGCGATTTTTTTTTTGAGGAAATGGCGAATAGTCTGGGGCAACATAGTGGTCAAATCGCTTGGAATTTCGGGATTAACAGTACACTGTATTTTGGCTTCTCCATTGACCACACACCGTTTCACGTGCATGCCCATAATATTCGCCTGGAATCACTTGGACGTGGGTATTAGATCACCTCCATTATTTGCCAAAAATAGTAAAATGGCCACATACCCAGGACCTAATTCGCCAACGGAAAATTAAATGTTCATTGCACGTGTCGGCCAAATTCGCCAATATCAATTAAAACATTATGAGCATTCGAGGACCCATTTCGCCCCGCTTAAATCAAGATGCATTTTGAAACGCCCGCGCAATTCGCCAAAAATGCAATCATGGATTGATATAAATACACGCTTTCTTACAATTTGTTCGTGTCTGATTAGTAAATTTGGGAGCTCTCGATTCGCATTCCGCAATTTGAGTTGGAACGTCGAAGTTCATTGTAGGGTGGAGGGCCAAAGTTACAATCCTGCAACACAGGCCCAGGCATTCCTGATTCTTGATTCAAAGAATTGAGAAGGCATAAAGGTGAGTAATCATTTCTTCATACTTGATAGTATTAGTTTTATCTTTTAATTCGTAGTGAGAGGTCAAGACTCAAGATGTCACAGTCAGGCATGGGTGATACTCCTCAGGGTGGTGAAGGGATTCAGGTCTCAGACAAGGGTGAGATTGAGACTCCTCAGGGTGGTGAAGGGATTGGGATGTCAGACAAGGGTAAGACTCCTGAGGGCGGTGAAATTGAAGGGATTGGGAGGCTATCAAAACGCCCAAAACTTAAACTTAAAGATACTACCATAAAGTCTTACTTTGGAATTGGCAAAGTTTCTGGTCCATCAACTTTTGCAGTTGCAGAAGCCATTCATAGTAGCTCACCACCACCACAAGTTGGGATTGTCATTTGAGTTAAATGCATCAAATGAGGATGACAATACCGACACGACAGAAGATGTTCTAAGGGATACACACAACGAGATAATTCACTCGGATGCAAATGCTAGTACTGAAGATG
This sequence comes from Cryptomeria japonica, assembly GCF_030272615.1. Lineage (NCBI taxonomy): Eukaryota > Viridiplantae > Streptophyta > Pinopsida > Cupressales > Cupressaceae > Cryptomeria > Cryptomeria japonica. Next base: position 574,318,651 of record NC_081407.1, on the reverse strand, counting down.
ATGTTGGTAGGAAGAAAAGAAAAAGGAAAGTAAAATTGGGGCGAGGGTGGGAGATGACAAGGAGTTTTAAGATTGATTGGGTAGCAAAGTACCCATTCATTGAACCAGTCCCAAACAATGATGAACAACCAACAGAATGTAGGTGTAAAATTTGTAGCTGGAAAACTAAAAGAGAGAAGAAGATGCAGCTAAAGCTTGACACCATAGAAAAGCATATTGGTAAGGTTTATGAAAAACAGATCATAGACGGAAAGGAAACACCAGTAGTAAGATGGAAATCAAAGGAAGAATGTCTTCATGTTAAGCATGCCGCGGAATACGAAGAGCATAAGCACAAAATGACACTGATTGGTAATAGTGGATTTGAAAATACAATGAGGGCTGGGCTTGAACATGTAACGAAAGATGCAAACCTAGCAAAGACTGTTCCGATGAGTGTTATTTTTCATATTTTGTCGAGAGGGCGTCCTATGAAATATTTCCCAGAATATAGTAATTTATTATCTTTTTGAATGTTCCTCAGTATCCTATGTCACATTGGTCAATAAATGCTGGATGGGAAATGGCAAACTATCTTGCTAAGGTGGAAAAGCAAAATTTACAAGAGTGTAAAAGAGTCAAATTTCATTTCATTATCCATAGATGAAGTTACTACGGTAGATAACACTGCTTGGGTTTGTATGCATGTGTATATTGTAAAAGAACACGTTCGTTGAGCTCATCTACTCTGTGTTTGTAAAATGAGGGGCAATTCAACAACAAAAATTTTATATTTGGAAGTTAAGAAAGCTTTGAATGAAATTGCTAGTATGGATGACTTGACAATTGCCAAGAAGTTGGTGTGTGTTGGAGCTGATGGAGCTGCAGTAATGCAAGGTCAAAGGACCGGTCTTTGCGCAAGATTACAAACTAGTATTGCACCATACATGGTTGGCATTCACTGCATGGCCCATTGAATGAATTTAGCATATAGAGTTGTAAGCAATTTCCTTACAGTGTCAAAAGTTGAAGATCTGGTCCACGAGCTCCACTCATACTTCTGCCGAAGTCCTAAACATTTTGCAGAATTTCAGATTTTTAATGAGGGAGTAACAACAGGAAACAAGCTTCTCAGGGATGTTGAGACCAGATGGATCTCCTTGCATAGACCAGTGGAACGAGTTCTAACAAAATATCAATCCTTGATCGGACTAATGTATGAGCAACGCCTCACAGTAGACAAAGCTCTTGATCTCTTACATAAGTAAAGTGATATAGAGACTCTGTTAACTTTAGCTAGTCTTCTCCCCATGCTGGATTTAATGAACAAACATGTTAAGAAAGCCCAAGACAAAACTATGTATATCAATGAGTATAGCACTCTACGTAAAATGACATGCTTGGGCCTGGATGGTCTATATTCACATCTAACAGGGCGAATCCCAATTTTTTTTAGGTGGCAGATAATTACAGATTTGAATCATGCAGAGAATTTTTTACATTAATACAAAAAATGAGTTGTGTCTTTGTAAAAGGATTTCAGATACCAATGCACCAATCTATAAGACGAGCAAGCGAGGCAGAGCACTACCAGTTAAAAAGGAAGATTTTGACATGATTGTTAAATTTGTTAGTGATAATTTGAAGTCTAATGCATATGAACTTTCAACTGAGATTCGTGAAAGATTCCCTCGAGAAGAAATACTTGAAGCCATGGGTTGTGTGTATCCTCAATTCTGGCATTCAATTGGAGATAATCCAAATGACGCAAAGGTGTTTCATAAAAAACTAGAGGAATTGATATTGACATTTACAAAAGATGCATATTGCAATGGACAACCACTACAAGGAATTTTCAATTCAGATCATCTTAAAAAACAGTGTAAACGCTTTGCATTGACTATGACACAGTAGTTGGTTGACTTGGAGAATCCATTTGAACCTGGATCAATCACAAGGCTTTGGAAAAGGATAGATCAAAGTGAAGTATTGTGTATTGCAATACAAGAATATTTGAAACTTGCTGATTTATGTCAAACAATGATATTGGGGTTGGTGGAAGATGAGAGAGTTTTCAGTGCATTAGGGCTTTTGAAATCAAAGATCAGAAACAAATTAGACAAAAATTTGGAAACTTGCTTGAGGTTGTTTGTAACTTAGTATAATGTTAGAGATTTTCCATATGATAGGGCACTGACAATCTGGAATTCCATGTGTGAAAGACGAGGACTGTGCAACACTTTAAAAGTTGGTGGTGCTACTGCTAGTGCTAGTGCTGAGACAAATGATGGATCGCAGACTCAGAGTCAGCATGAAGATGAAGAAATTTTTGAATACCCGACTAAGAATGAAGATGAACGTGTTAGTACTAGTCAGTTTCCGGATCTTGAGTCCATTTGGGATATAGAAGCCTCAGACTGAGTCACTGAAGTGAATTAGCAGTCAGTTTATAGGTATTTATAATTATACTATAGTTCTTGAGTCATTTTACAATTTCAATTTGCAATACTATAGTTGTCATTGATGATTTTTGATATTGTATTCCTTGAATTTATCAATCAGAACGGATACTTATTTCATATTTTTAATTGTGAATTTGAATTATTAGTAAACAATTAGAATTTATTTTCTGAATTATTAGTAAAAATTGAATTATTAGTAAATTGGTTCCACATTATGTTGAACATGAAATGCAACAATTTGTGTCACAAGATCCATAAAATTATTCATATTGCATAACTGTTAGAACCTTTCTACTGTTCTACATTAAATGCTTAACATGATGTTCATGGCGATTAGGGTTTTGTGTTTGTTTTTTGTCTTAGTTGGCTAGTAAACCGAAGTTGTTGTGCGTTGAAAACCTAAGTTGTCCTCTCTTTATTTGTCCATGTCAACGTCAAGCGTGGTCAAACGGTTGGTCAGACAATGAGACATGTTTAATGTTTCATCTCTAACTCGCAGATAAATTTCATGTTTAACAATTTAAGTGGCGAGTTAGTGAGTGTTGGTTTGGGTTTAAATCGCGAGGTCTCTAGTTTTTTGGGTGTTAGCATTTTATGTTAGTGAGCTGGAGTATGTTAATGAAATTGCTTTGGTCGCGAGGTCTCAAATTGGTTTGATGCCATGCATTATAGCCGCGAGAGTTAGTGAGTAAGTGATTAATGGTTTGTGTGCCACTGCTCGCGCCTGTTTATGAAGGTAATTAACATAAAACATTGATTTTTGTTGGTACTCACTGGGTCGCTGCGGTCAAGAGATAAATAGTTTTGAGATTTTATGGTTATCGCTAGCTCATAGGTCCTTTATCATCAAGTCAGTTTAAGTCATGAGCTTGCGAGTATTGGGAGATTTTAGTTGTCGCTACCTCGCAAGATGTTTTGCACTTGACCATTTTATGTTGTGAGGTTGCGATTGAGTGTGATTTTATGTTATCACAAGGTCGTGAGGTGTTCGCGGTTAAGTCATTTTAATTTGCGATCATGCAATGTGGTTGGTATCGCAGCTTAGTTGGTTTCGTCGCTTGCTCGCAGGTTTTGAAGTTGTTTAGCATTTTATGTTGTGATCTGGCGACAGGTAAGTTTTGGTCTGATTTTGTGGTCATCACATGCTCGTGGGTTTGTAAGTCTTAAGTCAAAAAGTGTTGCGAGCATGCGATGGTGTTTAAGTGTCTTGTTGTCACGGGATCGCAAGGGTTCAAGTCAAGTTTCGAGTTGCAAGCTTGCGATGAAATAAGTTGTTTTGTTAGATTTGCAGTGGTCGCCAGCTCGCAAGTAAAGAAAGAATATTACAAATGTTGTTGCGAGGCTGCGACTGAAGGGCTTGATGAAGATCAATGGCTATCGCTCACTCGCGAGATTCTTTGAGGATTCGTAAAAGGGGTTGCAAGCTTGTGATTAAGAGGATTTGGTAGCATTGTCGCTAACTCGCCGGTTACTTTCCAAATTGTTATAACCGGTTGCGAGTGTGCGATTAAAGATGGGGATTGACATGTGGACTTGTTTGTCGGGTTCTGTAAAAGTTTTGAATGGCAATCGTCAATCAAATAGAAGGGCATGAATTCAAATTTCGCTCGAGTACTTCAGCTTTGAATTAATGCCACAGTAGCTAGTTCATGCAAGTGTGGCAATTAATGAGACTTGAGAGAAGTGACGGCGCCCAATTACCATAAATTGCATGATCGAGTCGAGATTTTGTATAATTGCATTAATGCATTCTATCTTCGAGGTAATCTAGTGAATTGAGCTCTGCAACAACGTTGGAGAATTCAGAGTGTTGGTGTGGGAAAATTTCAGAAAATTGGTTAAGGTTTTCTCCTGCAGCTAAAATGAGCAAGGCGACGAGTGGAATTGGAGGTTCCAAGCCCAAGGCCACGACAAGTGGAGGACCTGGAGGTTCCAAGCCCAAGGCCACTGAGGAAAAGAAGGATAAGAAATACAAAGAAGAATTTGTAGATTTGCTGCCAGGGACTTCCGTTGCTTTGAATACAAATGATTTGTCGTGAAAAGATTTATCGAGCCAATGCAGAAACCCGACCACGCTTCATATGACTGGTTTTGCTCTGTTTCTTTATTTATGGAATAATAGGGTCAAGGGTGTCCCGATGTCAAACCCTTGGGATTTAAATATGGCAAAGTTAATTGTGCCAGATGTGTATGTTGATGTGGATTTGATCAAAGAGTTGGCCAAACGCTATTGCCCAGTATCTAGGGTAATCAGAAGAAAGAACCAATCTGCCCTAGTTTCAATTAACAGAGCTAGCTTTGTTGAAGCTTTTCAGATTATTGGTGTTGCATGTACAAATATAGATTTGGAGCGGATTGCAGAGGATTATGACAAATACAAAGGTGTTATCAAGAAGCATGCAATGCCCAGATACATTCCTAGGGTGAATAGGAACCCGATTATAATTCCAGATAGCATTGAACCACCATTTGACATCACACCTTTCCACCATTATATGCATTGTACAATCTATGGATTATGCAGAGTGTTGGGTTTTGATGGAGATTCAACAACGTCAGCTGAATTACTGGTGATGGCTATGGACATTCAACACCCAGATGTTAACAAAGATTAGGATTATGTGGGCTATGTGGTTGAACACATTCATAATGCTCTAGTTGAAATTCAGAGTGGTGCACCTAGCCCTACATTCAAGCATTATTCATTGCTGATGCATTTAATATTGTTCTATAATGTTGAGTTCATGGATAAAGAATTGGAGCTTTTCAAAGAAGAATTGGGTGTCTTAATGCCAATACAAAGATGGACCCAGGTTTGGGACAATAGTTCTCCCCATTCTTCTTTCCTTTTCTTCGAAAATTGGATTGTTTTGCCAATTATGGAAATGCTAGGAATAAATAGGGAACGATTGTCAATTAATGTTAGGAGAGTTTTGAGACCTTACCAGTATGTTCCAAACTAGTCTATATCACATAACTGGGGGGACTTTTTCTTTTTTGATAACTTTACTGTGATCAGAGTCAATGGGTGTCCTCAACCTCCCCATATTTTACCAAAATTTGTTCCAATTAGGATTGCTTTTATGGAGTTTATTTGGCAATTGACCCTAGTTGAAAAAGAATACCTTGACCAACACAGGAAGGGTTCTCTTCTTCCTAGGCTTTGGGTTGTGTCTGATTTTACCATTGGTAGGAGTTCCTTTGATGAAGTAAACAATTTCCTTAAACAGTATAGGTTGGTAAATGCTGTGTCTAGATTTTGTGATCCTGAACAATTTATTAAACATGCATTGCCAAAAATGACACCTTGGGCTACAATAAGGACCATGAACCATTGGATGATGAAGATGTGGTTAGAAATTTGCTTAGAAAAGAGGAAGTACAAGAAAGGAGAAAAAAATGGAAAAATTTGATGAGAGTTGAAGCAGAATTGAAGGTTGTTGATCCTAGTTTCTCAGATTTTTGCCCTGATAACCTGTACCTGGAGAGGATTAACAGAATGCTGAGTTTATATGAAACTCTGATGGAACAAATGCCTCAAATTCCAGAAGTGGCTGCTCAGCAACAAGACCCCCAAGATGGACATTCTTCACATGGCAAGAGGCCACTTAGTGTGTCTGCTGAAGATGTAGGGAGTGGGGATGAAGTTCAATCTACTCGAGTACCACCTGCAAAGAAACAAAAAACCAAAGAGGTTGGTACAATTGTGAGGAGAGACCCTGCTAGAGCAATTGTTACAGAAAAAGGACACTACTTTCATCAAATAAGGACACATCTTAGAGAAGCAGGGCAGAATGAAGAACAGGGAGAAACAAACGAAGCCCTTGCTCAAGGCTTTGATGAGTGTGTGATGTTGTCAAATGAGTTCATGAAAGATGATGACTTTATTAAGTCGGATGAATTTAAAAGTTTTTTGACAAGGTTGAAACAAAATCAATTAAGACAAAATCTGATCATAGAGGAAGGAAATGTAGAAAAGAAAGAGGAGATCATCAAGGCACTGCAGGAATATGATCCTGACAAGGAGCAAATATTTGTGGAACAGGCAAGACAATTGATTAAGAGTATTGGTATGATTATGATGCTTGACTGGGATACCCAGTCTATTTTTATTATTGATCAGATTAGGAAGCAAGAGGACCCAATGTTTAAAATTGAATTTGAAATTGGAGATGTAACAAGAGGTTCAGGATTTAATCCTAAGTCAAAGACACTTGCTGCTTGGTCTTTGGCCCCTTCCACTCAAAAGCCCCACCTTCTAAATATCCAAGTAGAAATGAAAGCTGATAGAATGATATGGAATTTGCAGAACACAACTGACATGGAGATTGCCTCATTTTTGACTCAAGTTTCTTTCATGAATTTATCAAAAACAGAGGATTTGTCAAGAAGATACACAAAAACATATAGCCAATTGATTGCATTATCTAAAAAATATGAAGAGACACTGATGAAGAAGGGTGCTTTGGAAGAAGAGTTGGTGGAGTTGAAAGAAAAAATTGCAAATGAGCCCCCTCCAATACAGATTACAGAATAAGTACAAGAAATACCAGCTGATGTGACAGCAAAAATGGAGGAATACATAGAGAAAATTGAAAAGCTTGAAAAGGAACAAAATGTCAAGGCTATCTCTGTTGTGTCAGGAATTCTGAAACATAGGATTAATGTATTGAAAGGAAAATTGATGGTAGTGCATGATTTGCACATTTCTTTGAAAGAGGCCAGTAAAACATCCTCTGAGGCTGTCGCTTTTCTTGGACCTTTGTTCAATGTTTGGTCAGGAAGAAGTAGATTAATGGATAAGCTAGATACTGCAATGATGTATAGTGACGAGTTCCCTCCCAAGACAAGTGACACTAAAGAAATGGTGGAGGTAATGAATGCAGCTTATGCATTTTTCACAGGGAAGGATGTGCTTATAAATGAAAAATTGCAGACATTTGGGGAAGGTTATAGTAAATTGGTGCCTTCAATTTATGGTAGTAATGGAGGTTTGAAATCAGTTTCTGATTAGACCAGTGAATTTGATTTGATTCTGGAGGAAGAAGAAATAATCAAGCATATAGATGAACAAATTGATGCTGATTTCCTAACGGTATGCTTGATTCACTGTTCAAGGTTGAGGTTGACCATGCAAAGTTTATTGTTGAGGCCAGGGCAGTTACAAATGCCAGATGGACAGATTCAGTTGCAAAGTTGGAAGAGGTAAAGGCATTCAGTTGGCCAACAGACAAAGAGGTGGACGGGTGGCTAGCCATGCTAAAGAAAAAGAAGAAATGTCAGGTTGCTACCCAAGATTCCTCACAGTAATTCTAAGCTTGTTGAATCCTCATCTTATAAAAGGATTCCAAGATTAATTTGAGAGGGATGGCCACTTTTTTTTTTTGATCGATAGAGAGGGATGGCCAGTTGGCCACTTTTATTGATGTTGAAAACTTTGATATAGTTATAATACTTCAACTGTTCAAGAATTTGATAAGTGCATAGTTGAATCACATTTTGAATTTAGTTTTTGATATCATTATGAATATAATATCAATATCATTTGTAGTTTGAGATCTTCACATAATTGTCTTTGTGTTGAATTTATGTTTTCATTGTGAATTGAAGGGTCAAGGGTTTTTCAGTTTACGTATGAATTTGGGTTGTGTATGTAATGGCATATTCATTCCTATTTATCTGCAAATGAATCTTATTGAAGTTTATTATCAGGTTGTCTTTGAATTGTAAGTGACTCTATGCCCTAAGACAAGGCACTGGTCTGTTGTCTTGATGTTGACTTGGTGAAGTGACCTTCTAATTATAATAGTTGATTCATTGTGGGTGAATATGTTGTCTTGTTTGCCTTTGATTATGAAATTGTGATTTGTCTATAACATCTATCATGGAATTGGATCCTAAAAAGATATTCCCTTTAATTGAGTTGCATGCATGTTTTACTAATTATGTTGTATTCCTATCTATTGTGGTGTTTGATACTTTCATTCTTAATACTCTTATGATTTTATATGCTATAGATGTTTATGTAATATATACGGAGGTGTTCTATGACTATCATGTACATGTTTTCCCTCCTCCATAAAGTTGGCATTTACTCATACCTATAATCCGCCCACCAATTACAATGAGGTGAATCCTTAATATGATTCCAGACTAACATAAATTTTGTATTCCTGGGCATAATAAGAAGCATTAAATGAAAAATTACATACACCATAACAATGCAACAAATGAAAAAAGTTAGAACTCATGATTCTGATAATTTGAAAGAGATAGAATTATACATCGGAGAGAAATAGATCAAAATTTAATCTCTGTTGAATAAAATTACTACTTCCGTCGACCGTCACAAAATAAATTTATATATAACTCCTTCAAGAACCTGCGCAAAGCTTGACACTAAATGCTTGTCATTTGCTTTGTAAATGACTATACAATTTGCTCCCTTCACCTAGAGTCTAGAATCACTACTGGAACCAGAAAAGGAACCCCAATGACTATACAACCTGCAAAACTGCTCGAGCCATGCCATTATCACTCTGATGCCTTCAGATGGAATATGAGATGTTACGTTCTGTCCAACAGATCGTTTCCCTTCTCGGAAGGGATACTGGGACCTAGCAAGAAGTAACTTAGTAAAGTCACCACTAAAAATTAAAATAGAGGAGGAAGCCTTCATGCCCAGGAACAGAGAAAATGGAAAGAGGAGGTCGATCCTTCATGCCCACGATCAGGGAAAGTGGAAAGAGGAGCTTTAGGGTAAATGTAATATGTTGGGGAGGGGTTGCAACTTCCATGTCGGCACAAAGATGACTGGCTGCCACTCCCCACCCAAACAAATCCTTCTTTCATTCCTCTGCGGGCTCCTTCAAACCCCTTGCCATCCTGTGGCAGAGTAGAAGCAAAGGATGTGCCATGCTTGGCCTCTCTTGATAAGAAAAGGCTTTTACACCCCCTCTGGCAATCTTTCTCACTTTCACAACCCCTCTGACAATAAACAAACTCACACAGGAGAAAACAAAAAAACACCCATCCGGTATCATAGAGTACACAACAACTCCATGCACGATCCTGCTCAAACATCATCTTCCTTTTTGAGGAAAAAACCACTCTCAGAAAATGAAAAAGGTTTCTTTTCTCTTCTACCAATTAAGTCACCACTCCATTGTATTTATAACTTTTTAACACTTCATTTGGTGATGCTCATTCACGTGAAAAATCATTATTTTGGTGTTTTTCAACATGACTGTAGACTCTAGAAGTCATGCCTATCAAATCCACTGCATCCTGCTAAGGCTCATCTATTGTGAACGATTTTGTTCTGATTTTATTCCTCCTTGATTGGACAAATTCTGCTTCAGAATCCTTGACAACAAGCAACCTGAGCTCTGATTTCTCACAGAAATCCGTGATCTCCCATCTCTAACTTAGAAGCTATCCAATCCTTTTATGCCTTTGAAACTGTCGTCCTCGCTTGTCTAATCAACCTCGACTCAGGAGAAACCTTCAAACTAGTCGCTCAGGAATGAGTTGGCATCCAAGCCTTAAAAATTCCTCGTACATATTAGCTTGCTACCATAGTTGTCGCTAGCTCTCATGTTTGTTTGATGTTAGCATTTTTAGGTTGCGAGCTAGCGACCAGATAGTTTGTGGTTAAGTTTTATGGTTATTGCTAGCTCGCGAGGTAAAATGTCTGAAGACGTGATCAAGCCGTGAGCTGGCGACAAGTTGGTTTGGGTTTACATCGCGAGGTCTCTAGCTTTTTGGGTGTTAGCGTTTTATGTTACCGAGCTGGAGATTGTTAATGAAATTGCTTTGGTCGCGAGGTCTCGAGAGTTAGCGAGTAACTCATTTCATACAGTTGTCGCTAGCTCTCATGTTTGTTTAATGTTAGCATTTTTAGGTCGTGAGCTAGCGACTAGATAATTTGTGGTTAAGTTTTATGGTTATCGCCAGCTCGCAAAGTTAAATGTCTGAAGACCTGATCAAGCCGCGAGCTTGCGAGTGAAGTGCTAGCGGTTAAGAGATAAACAATTTTATGTTGGCGAGTACGCGACAAGGGTTAAAGTTACCACTATCTCCAAGTCGCTGCGGTGACGAGGACTTAACATTTTGTGGTCGAGAATTGGTGAGTGGCAGTTCAGTTTCCCTCAGTCACTAGATCTCGAGATTATGAAGGCTTAGCATTTTCAGCTTGCGAGTTGGATATAGTTGTAAGGGCTTGTCACTAGGTCGCGAGACTTTCTAATGGGCAGTCTTTCAGGCAGAGAGTTGACAACTGTGTGCCACGTGTTTTAAAGACTTAATATCTTGAAATCACCAATATTTTTTTTTATGGTTTGAAAATAGCTTGAAATCGCCAATATTTTATTTTTATGGTTTGAAAATAGGTTGAAATCGCCAATATTTTTTTTTAATGGTTTGAAAATAGGTTAAAATCGCCAATGCAAATATTTTTCTGGTTTTAAAAACATTACAATTCGCCCATGCAAATATTTTTTTGGTTTTAAAAACATTACAATTCGCCAGGATTTTTCACAAACTTTGAGCGATCATGGCTAATTCGCCAATGGAGATTATTAATTTTTCTCTGTAAACCGCAAAAATTCATCAGTAAAATTAAAATTTTCCTCGGGAATTATACAGCTTTCGCCAGGTTTTTACACCTTGTCAAAGGGGGTGGGTTTCTTAAAGTTTTCCTTGGAACTATGTTCAACAATTTGAGCAACCATTGACACATCAAAGTCCAGCAGCCACACCACCTCCCTTACTTCCCGCAGAGTCAACTGATCACATGGAGAAAATGAGGAATTCAACACAACTTCTAGAGGCATGGATCAACAAATCCTTCACAATGGCCAATGAGTTTGTAAGAAATATGATGAAAATACTTGGTAGAGCCATTCGAGTTCTTGAGATAGGTCATAACCTCATGGTGACAGTTGATGCCTTCACTCATGCTAAGGACGTCACCATTCCAGTACTGCAAACAATAAGGAAAGCACCTAGACAAATACTGACACAAGAAGGGGTAATTAGAAAAGAATCAATTCCTAATCTGTTACAGTGGTCGACCTTGCTTCAAATGAAGAAACTCCTTTTTGAAGATGTGAGTAACAGATGTAGTAAAGTCGAAGATACCATTGATCCTATTTACGACAAAATAATTGAAGTGATGTGCATCGTTCTTGACAAGAGGGCGGAAATTGAAACAAATGTGGACATTCATGAATTGGAGGTCAAGATAAAAGTTATCTTTCAGGGAGAAGGTGGACCGATCGCAGAAAAACAGTTAGATCTTGTGCATGCCACTATGTTTCTTATTGTTAAGACAAAAGAACTTGAGCATGGATGGGAGTTCACACTTCTTACAACCTTTGATGAATTAATCCACCTAGAAGAACGTATGAAGAATCTACTTGAGATTCCAATTTCTGAAATTGAAAGCATGACGTCCAGATTCATTGAATATGCTAGAAGGGAGAAGGAGAAAGGAAACAAAATTCTAGAAGAAAGTTTGTTATGAGATCACTTGGCATTTCATTTCCCTATTTGAGGATGCTTCCTCGATTTCGTGTCAGCACATATTGTCTTCTTATTGGTTGATTCATGATGATGATTATCTTGATAGGGTTATCATTTGTATTAAACCTTGATTAGGGTTTAGGTGGAAAGATCGTGGCCCTTGATCTTCATTCGATCTTGGCCCTTCATTGTATTTGGGAGTCCTATATAAGCTCCCACTCATTTCATTTGAAAAGGTTAATATCAATGTTGATGATGTTAGTAATAGCAATAGAGTAGAAGAGAGAGTAATAGTGCTAGAATATTGGCAAGAGAAAGACTCAAAGAATTGTTGTTATTTGGCTTTTGGATCAATGAAACATTGAAGTTATGGTGTTTTTGCTTAATCCTTGAAGCTTATTGCATGGTTCTTTTGTCATCTCAAGTCAATCTTTTATTTTAGTTTTAGCGTTTAGATTAAATGATGGAATTTTGCATTTGATATATTGTGAAGCTCGTTATCCATACTACTAGCTTTCTTGCTGATTGTAAGCAAGCCTTGTGTGGTCAACTGGAACATTTGAAAGTGTTTAAGTTCGATTATTGCTCAATCATTGATATTCATTCAATTGATGGCGTCTATGGTTAGTAGTGATTTGAAAATCTTCAAACATCCTTAGAAGATTGCACTAGTTCTAGTGCAGTTGTTTGTGTATGGCAAAGCTACAACTAGTTGGGTTTCACTTGTGTCATTTCTTCATTCATTCATTTTAGAAGAGCTTAGAATTCCTCTAAACCCTCATCTTTTGCCATTTCTTTGATAATCATTTAGTAGTTTGAGGAAGAAAATCCCATTGCATACCATCTTGCCAGTCACTTCATGAGATCTTTTCGAACCATAAATGCCCCTTGATGAAACAGCAATCACAATGACCAACTAAGCTTATCCACACGTAGTGATCCTACATATATGAACCTTGGAGTCTTTTGGGGTGATCTTTAAGCTAAATCTTCAGCATCCAAGAGATTTTGTTCAAGAGAAAGCTTATTGCATGGTTCTTTTGTCATCTCAAGTCAATCTTTTATGTTAGTTTTAGCGTTTAGATTAAATGATGGAATGTTGCATTTGATATATTGTGAAGCTCGTTATCCATACTTCTAGCTTTCTTGCTGATTGTAAGCAAGCCTTGTGTGGTCAACTGGAACATTTGAAAGTTTTTAAGTTCGTTTATTGCTCAATCATTGATATGCATTCAATTGATGGTGTCTATGGTTAGTAGTGATTTGAAAATCTTCAAACATCCTTAGAAGATTGCACTAGTTCTAGTGCAGTTGTTTGTGTATGGCAAAGCTATAACTAGTTGGGTTTCACTTGTGTCATTTCTTCATTCATTCATTTTAGAATAGCTTAGAATTCCTCTAAACCCTCATCTTTTGCCATTTCTTTGATAATCATTTAGTAGATTTAGGAAGAAAATCCCATTGCATACCATCTTGCCAATCACTTCATGAGATCTTTTCGAACCATAAATGGCCCTCGATGAAACAGCAATCACAATGACCAACTAAGCTTATCCACACGTAGTGATCCTACATATATGAACCTTGGAGTCTTTTGGGGTGATCTTTAAGCTAAATCTTCAGCATCCAAGAGATTTTGTTCAAGAGAGGATAAGATACTTATTGTATTTTATTCTGTGTTCGCATGTGCCTAAGCAACACATCAACACAACCCATTGACATACTTGGAAGTTGGAACGATTCAACACAAACTTGAACCAAGACTTCAACAACCTTTACAAAAGGCTTTCATACCCTTTGATGCTGACACAGATTTTTAATCTTACACAACTGCAGAAATTGAAGTTTCTCTTGTCACCTCTTGTTTGTAACTAAAGCTCCAAGATCCCATTATGCTTCATCTTCCACTGTGTGTTTGCTGATGCCCTGGCTGTTTTTGGAATGCCTTTGTAATCTACATAGTCTGACATAACTGACAAGAAGGTTATCCATTTGTTGCTCTCCAAGTGGTTTCATTGTATATCCATGCTTCAAGATATGTTCTGGATACGACATGGCTTCACCAAGCTTACATGACAACATGTGTCACCTAGGTGACGCCCACTCCTCTATGTGGTTGAAGGTTCATATTTTTTCATCAGAAGGCCAAGAGTTTGCCTTTGTGTTATTTCTTTGGGCTTTCAGACACATGTACATAAAACTGCAAACCAGAACACTTATGCACACTTCGCAAACACATAAGAAAGAATACTCTTTTTGGGTGATGCAAGATTACTTGACCCCAAGGATACTCCCGAATCAGTTTGAGAATATCATGAATGATAGTTTTGGAGATGCCACTTGGATCATTTGCCTCTCAGTGTTTAATCTAGGAAGTAAAGCAGAGGAGTTTGTCTTACAGATGAGCCTTGATGGACTGTTTCCTTTTGAGAGGAAGTTTTCTAGGTTTGGCAAGTCCATATCATTTGCTGCTCATCAGAAAGCCATAGTCGCCGCTGTGTTTAATCTAGGAAGCAAAGCAGAGGAGCTTGTCTTACAGGTGAGCCTTGATGTACTTTTTCCCTTGGTGAGCAAGTTGTCTAGGTTTGGCAAACCCATATGGTGACAGTCTGATTTTGGGTGTGCCATTTTCCTTGAATCATGTTTGATTTTATGGCCTAAGGTTGTTTTGATGTAGAAGAGGAATTTTAAATGAAGAGAATTTGTAGCTGTATGGAATAAGCTTTCTTGAGTTGCTGTGCTTTGATCTGAGAGCTGGATCACTTCTGGTAACTCATATCAATTATTGAGCATTAACTGATATTTTTGAGGATTGGATATATTTGCACTTTGTGACTATTACGCAGCATGAGTGGTCAAAAATAACATTATGAACATCTTATGGTGGCACAATTCTCTCATCTTTTAAAATGTTGTAGGACACATGATATATATGACATTAGTGGATGACGTGTATGCCTTTTTCTATTTTAAGAGCTTAACTATCCTAGTCTTTATGGCCATATATCAAAAAGTTCAAAGGCAGTCCTTGCATCCAGATTTACAATAGAAAAATATATTTTGTATCTTTGTTAGGTTTGTGTGCCAATGATGTAGCATGTCTAGAGGCAAATGCAGTTTGCAGCTCCACATTGATGGTTTTTGTAGAGAGCTTGACATTGGAGTATTGTTAAAGCTTTTGTCTGTGTCAGTATTACATTTTTAGTGTGTCAATTGTCATATGAGGGACTATTTGTATTATGCTTTTTTGTGCAATTTATTTAGGTATGAAATGTGTTTTTTTCTTTGCCTTCATCTTTGACTCTTCTGCACTAATCAAATGTTGGTTGGTTTTAATCATCTGCATTACTAGAGAAATTTATGATCTCAGCTTCACGTGCAATTTATGAAAGATATCAGTATAATACTGGACTGATTGGTCATGTTCTTAGTCCATTGGTTGCCATTGGATATGTTGGTTGTCATGGACACATTTATGATACTTTTCATCATTGAAAGCATCCATACACTGCTGCCAAGTCACTTAAGGCTCTTCTTCTCTTTCGTTACCATAAAGACTGGAGGAAACTTATCATTTTTTAATGGGTTAAGTTATTTACATAAGAAATTTATTTTCATGGAGAAATATAATTTTAATTGATCTAGCTAGTTATCTACTGCATTGTCATTAATATTACCATCAAATGGAAGGACATCTAAATTCACCTGAAACTAGCATAAATCCACCCTCCAAAACAATTCACTTGATGTAGGAGATTGAATTGATATAATCATCCGCTCAGTACAGTAAATCGATTGAACAAGTTTTTTTTGGCTCATAAAGTGCATCCTTATTCACATTATTGATCAAGTTGCAGACTACGTCATGTGACTATACATTGTTTGACATCTGAACTTGCTCGGAAGAACAATTTGAGTGGTCTCTTGGGCAGACACTAAACTTTAGAATATTTTCTCTCATTCAATAGGACATATACTATCTGGATGAACTGCTGTAATACCATCAGCAGTTTATTGAGTTTTATGGATGGGGGGTGGTGCATGTGGGATGAGTTTTAGGGCATGGCAAAATTGTTTCTGGATATACCATCAGTGTTTTTTCTAGTTCTAGGATGGGGTTGGTGGACTTGGGATGGGTTTTAGCCTTTAGTGGATGACAAAAGCTGTTTCTGGATTTTGGGGATGGCTATGAAAATAATAGAAAATGCGTATTTTAAATTTTTAAATACAACCAAATAAATAAAAATATTAATAGCTTAAAGTAAAAGAAGTTGAAAGTTCAAAATGTATATACAATTTGCTGAATTTGCAGTAACATTCAATTGATCGAATAATCCATATGACAATTGTAAGTACTTGATATGATTTTCAAATGATCCTGCTCAGTGCTCAGAAGCTGTAATGAGTTGATCAATCATCAAAGGATATGCTGCACTTTTCACTTTTGATCAGAAAAAAGATTGGGGCAAAAATTAGTGGGTGCAAAAAACTAGCGAGTACTTGGTGAGTTGGCAAACCATGCTTTAGTCAACTTACAATGACTTTGATCTGTAATCAGCATTGATGTTTCATTGCAGTATCTATCACTCCTTTCAGTCAACACCTTGTTGCTCCCAAGTACAATGCACAATTGAACCACATAATAGGCAACAAATGATAATTATGATGGTACTGCAGCTCTATGACCGATTTCTATATATAATACATCCATAAAAGGAGATAACATGTTCATAACTACATGTGCTCTAGAAATGCTTCAATTAAACAAGTTTAAGCTAGTGACAATGGTCCTTCAACCCTTAAGCAAGATTAAACACCTAATGCTACTCTCTCTGCACTGAAATTTTCCTTCCTGTTTCTAGCTCATCATACAAGTGCTCTTCAATACCAACAGAAAAGCAAATAATATTGGCAAACCCAACTCATATTTCTTTGGACTTCTTATAGTATTTCTTATTCTTTAATCTGTGCAGGGTACCCAGTTCTTTGTCACAAATTTGAGGATGGGCTATTTTTTTTTGAAAGTAGTTGAGCATAATTAAAGCCTTGTATGCCCTTATCTGGTAGTTATGGCCATCTAATATGATTTTACAGCTTTTATTGACTTTATATGCAGAAGTCTGTACTTGTTGCTGGAAGCCTGACCATTATTTGAAAGCTTTCGCCAACAATTGCATTCACATCTTTTTCTCCAAGCTTTTCATTCTTTAATAAATCTTCCTTTGGTATTATGGCTTCATGACCATCTTTTAAATATTTAAATATGGCCTAATCTCTTCTGATAATCCATACTACTATTGCAATTTACTTGCCATGTCAAGTCTCCAATGGTGCTATATCGTGATGCCAAGTTAACTGGACAACCAACAATGACCAAAACTCAGTGTCCCTGAATCTAGTGAGTGTCTAGTCAAGAGAGCATTTTCTGTAAAGAATATGTTTCTGAAGTTGTTTATGTCCCAAAGCACCTTTGTCTTTGTCTCTGGAGCTATCTCACTATTGGGTGGATTCAATTATGCCCTTTTGGAACTGGCACCCCCTCTAATTCTCTAGTCTTGCTATAGATCATGTCAACTGCACACAAACTGGATGGCACCGTTTTACTCAGACTTGTTAGTGTTTAGGCAGACTGGAGAAATAAACAATACTAAATATAATGCCAGAATAAAAGTAGCAAAAATAACAATTCACAGTAACACAAATTTAATGTGGTTCACTTGATGTGGGCTACATCCACGGAGAAACAGCTGCCCTCTTTCTATTATTATCCAGCGAAGAGCAAGTTACAATTTGATGATCTTTCACATTACACAGCCACTTATTTATCAAGCCTTTTTGGCGGTTTACAAAGGTCAGTTTACATTTTAAAAGAATATCCCCCCCTGCATTCCCTTGTTAATTGATTTGAGGGGAAAACATGGCTGACAAAGTTGCCAAAATTTAACCCCAGCAGCATGATAAGTCTCCACATACCAACAAGACTATGATTCAATACAGTAAATCTTAATTGCTCACATGATAACTCAAGTAATTTGATGTATACTACATCTTCAAATGGTCAAGCCATTTTCATCTGATAAATGCGATAAATAATTAAATTGGGATCCAAATAAATGTACAAATATGTCTAAGTTGGATTTGGCATGCGTCTACATCCCTCGAAGTATAAAAGTGTTTTAATCGAACCTAGTTTAGTAAAAAACATAGGTCCCACTAGGATTAAAGAAGTATAATGAAAATAATATAGTCTAGACTCATAGAGATGCATTATATGTATCTACAAGATGGTTGCCACTTGCCTCATGATTTTGCGATACAATATTATTTTATTTAAACCAAGTTGGATTGCCGTTTCTTCATATTGCTTATATATTTTATGGTATGTTATGCTTGCAGCTTGCTCCATTTGATCCTACCAAGAAGAAAAAGAAGAAGAAGGTTGTGCTACAAGATGCAACAGATGAAGGAGCAGAGAAGGCGACTGAGAAAATGGAAAGTCTTTCAGGTACGATGAATATACAACTATTAAAGAAAATTAGTATGATAATATAGTTTTTGTTTGAAATCCATCCTACATTTCAATGTGAAAAGAATGTAATCTGCAACATAATACATAATGTGTCTAAGGGACATTAACAGTTCAAGTTCTCATATGCATCTACAGTTTCTGATACATTGACGGGACTGAAGAAAAAGAAAAAGAAACCTGTATGTAACATATTCTCTTCTCTGCGGTATTTTGGATTTGCTATGATTTTAAGTGATTTATGGAACTTTTCGGCATTACATCTAAAACTTGTATTATGTGTGTTGACGTTTCTCCAGGTGGAAGGCAGTTTTCAAGAAGAGGAGAATATAGAGCCCATAGAGGATGCTAATGGTGAGAAGTGCTAAGATTATCTAGTTGTCTCTTTGGAAAGGAATGAATACTAACTTGGACTTTCAATGAAACTCTAATTGGATGATCATTTTAGTTTTTTCATTTGGTTTCTTTATTAGAATATAAAATCAGGACATCTGACTTTTGAGTTGTATTTTTTTTGACTGCCATCTTTGTGCTTCTTATGTTTACACAGGTAACCATGAGGATGAGGATGAAGGAGGGGAAGAAACTTGTTTTCAAATTCGATATCCGTGGGAGGGAAGTGATCGTGATTACAAATATGAAGAGGTGCTTTGGAAAATTTATTAGTTCACTATTTTGCTTGACTTAGGGTTATTTACTTGTATGGGTGTGAATGATTATGTTCATCTCATTATTCTGACACATTTCAGCTAAACATTTGCTTGGTTGGATTTATAATTGTTTAAATGCAACATTTCTTAATGAACAAAGTGAATCATCCATAAACTTGCAGATAATCTATGTCAAAAGATTTGGCAAATTTGATCCATGAAATTTGAAATCTGTCGAACTTTTAAAAGATCCAAAAAAATTGTTTTTGTTCGACATAAAATTCATATGGTAATATGTATTAGCATTTTTTTAATAAAAAATATATTTTGAAAACACATTATTAACGAGATTATTCCCAGTAAAAAACACGAGCTTCATTTCTGCGAAGCTTTCCTGCAGAAAAACGCTAATCAACTCTTTTCTATGGGTCTTCCTGTTTGCTGATGGGTTTTTCAGGTTTTCTATTCCCAACAGGTTAAAGAACTCAATATCTGCCTATTGTGGGACGGCAGGGGATGCATGACTTGGTTTCTTTTTATTTTTCATTTGTTTGTAACTATTTGTTTTATTTTTTATTTTTTAATTAAAATGATCAATATTGTTAAATTTTTTAGTATGTTAAAGTTTAATATCTTAAAATATTTAATAGTATATGAACATTTAATATCTTGGAATATTTAATTTAAATTATTAATTATCAATATACTAAATTGAACATATTTAGTGTTTGAATAAATTGTGATTATTAATAATAATCTTTTGATGATTGTATGACTATCATTAAATTGTAGTGTTCCACGGGGACATGTCCCCCCCACCCCTCAGGCCCACGCCCCCCTGTACCCAAAACCGATCCCTGAAGATTAAGCCCTTTGCCCCCTGTCCCCAAAGCCCATCCCCACGTCCCCGTGCCCCCACATCCCCAATGCCTGTGGAACATTGTTAAATTGTAATATAATGTAATATTTTATGACTACTTGAAATTAACAGTCTTTATTATATTTGATTATTGTATTAATCATCACTATAATTTAATATTTAAAATATTTAATTTAGATGATTAATTATCAATATATCAAATTGAATATATATAATATTTATAATATTTAAATTAAAAAATTTAACTTATTTATATTTTAATATTTTTAAATTTATATAAGATGAATTTACGATTTTTTTACTTGGCCTAATTTCATCCGAATTTCATTGTTGCCGAATGTGAATTTGAACTCGAACCTTGTCACATAGCAGATAATCTTGTCATGTCCCCATCTTTGACCCAGAAAGATAACAAAGAACAATTGGGGAATGTGCTCAATATGTATGCTTAATATATTAAGCCTAATAATGTTCTTATGCAGAATTGTCATGCCCCGTCAAACTGCAGGTCGGGGGCCTTACCTGTTTGATTAGAAGGTTCTTTTTTTTTTAAATAGAAAATCGGTAATAAAATTCTGTATTTTTTCTGAGACAGCATCTGGGACCCACCAGGTTGCTTCAGCTTGTAAGAAATTGTTCACCAATGAAATATTTAATGAAAATCTTAAAACTAATTCCATTTCTCCTTAGGTGATACGATTAGAAGACCAAATCTTCAGCAGACAACCCACAGAGGATGTCAGAGAAGTGTCAGATTTGGTTCCCTTAAATTTGCAAGGGACAATATAATGTGTTACGTCAGCCATCATATAGAAGAAAGAGTATCGATGATAAACTAATTTGTGAGTTGATATTATTATGGCACCAACTATAATACTATTGTATAATTTGTGGAAAGGCATGAGAAATATTCTATAGATGGAATTCATAACTGTGTTAACAAGGTGACTGTTTGGCATAACAAATTGGAACTAGGTAGACAGTGGACACGTTTCTTGGAGACAATGCATCCTATGGTAAGGCATAAAGAGGCACTTGATATCATTCCATTGGGCATCATGGTGTGTATTAATCTCTTTAGGTATATCACGTGGGATTACTTAGACTAATCAAGCGACTTCCAGTCTAGAATCAGATTGGTACATTATCAGTCTTGTATTCACTCAGATCTGCTCTATCGGGTCAGAGCCAGTAACATATCACCATCAGATATATCAGATACAACAAGTAGTGTTGCCAGCAATAAGGGGGAAATCAGTCTCATTTTATTATTCTTATCCTTTTGGATCGCTCTAGCTGAGGAATTGACCAAATATCAATAAGCAGTTGCGTATCGAATAAGATCTAAATCAGAGAGAGCACCACACTGTGGCAGGCTCCTACAGACATATCAGAAAACAGCACCATCACCTATTGTTGCAAGAACATAACTTCAGATCAAGGACAGCCATGTATCACTGTAAGTGATATCAGTGTACACATCTGAATATTTATAAAGGCATATTGGAGACAGCAGCCCTTCATATCGATATTGGGAGACATTAAGGAATGTATAACTAAAAGGTAGCAATAGAAAAGGTTTTCATATATCAGATGCAGCAATCAGAAAAGGAAGAGTAGTTTGAGTAATCTTCAGTTAGGAAGAGGGCACAAGAAACGATTAATAGGAGGATGTTTCTCTAAAGAGCATGTCTCTAAGAAATAGAAGGTATATGAAAAGGGGCCTGGAAGGTGGAGAATCTATCTTATTATGACACTCATCTGAAGTTTCAGTTAAGCAGCACTATAACAATTGAGATATATATATCTCAAGTATACAGATCAGAGAAACTTATCAAGATAAGTTCTATCCTTCGAATTATTCTTAAAATTTAAATTAATAATAAAATGTGATCAGTTTGGGTAAATTTTATATTCTAGTTCTCACTTTATGTCTGAATGGTTGTCTCAGGACTAAAATTAAGGCAAATCCCAAATGGGGACATTACATTATCATACACAAAGTGAAAAAACATTGGGGTGGAAAATAACAGAATATGAATGTTACGAAAAATGGATAGGCAAATGCTCCCTATATCAGAGGGGGATTAGGAAGATAGCATTCACATTAGTTAATACTTATCCCAAAAGGAGGCATTATATTAAGAGTTTGCCATAACAGAAAAGTGGTGTAAGATCAACATATTCTTCCTAAATGACAACTTAATTCAAATTATGACTAGCAAAAAAATGATTGAGTCAAACATAATTCTGAACACATGTTGATTAGACACCACACATCCTTGCACCATTCTAATAATGGATAAACGACCTTTCAATCGTCAAACTTCCCATTCAGGCATGTGTACTTCCCATCCAAGCAAGTGTCCAAGAGAATGAGGAGTTAAGTGCTCAATATAACCATGACCTGAATGGATGTTGGTTAGGTTTTCCACAACAGGAAATTCTTGAATTACTCCAACAATTACTTGTCAATGTTACAATTTATGAACTGTGCACTCAAGGCAGTTTCTGAGAGAGTGATGAGTGAAAGTGTTGATGTCAAGAGTGAACTGAAGTCAAACAACTCCAACAATGGGTCATCAACGTCACAATCCTTGAATTGCTTATCAAAGCAAGCTTCCAAGAGCATGGGGGTTGAAATGCAGAAGCCAAAGATGACCTTAACATGTTGGTCAGATGCTCAATGCTAGGAAATGCTTGAACTACATGAAGAACCAGTTTGCAGCATTATACTCTATTAAGGAACTGTTCAAATAGATCTCCAAATGAGTGATGGCAAAAGATACCGAAAAACTATGATCCTATTTATTGTCAATAGCCAAAATTTCCTAGTTTTCTTGAGGCCAACCATGGTTTGACCAATGGTAAATCATCAAACCTTCCCAAGCATGTTGAAAATAAGTACAGTCCAATGAATGAATTATCACCAAATGCTCTCAGGCATTCTGAAGCCAAAAACGAGTCCAACAATAGTTAATCACCAAATGTTCCTAGCCATGTTGAAATCAACAGTCTTGCTATGATTCTGTTTTGATCAGTAGACAATTGCCAGACGCTTTCAAACATTCTGAATCCTTGTATGTTCGGCCCAATAGTCATTTATGGAATATCCCTAGCTATGTGCATAAGCTCCCAAACCTAACAATATAGACATATTGGCCCATTTTTGGAACTATAGCACCAAGAATATGGCACTGATAATTAAAATACAGAGTCCAGTTGTGATAGTAAAACCAAATCTGTTACGAATAAGCTCAAAAATTGAAGCCAAACCATAGAAACGGGGCTCGCCCGGACTCGCCTCCGAGTCATGCTCGCCGAGTCTCTGGGACTCGGACTCAGACTCGTCCGAGTCTGGCGAGTTTGGCTCAAACTTGCCAAACTCGGTGAGTCCCGAGCCCCAAACTCGGCTACTGGCTGGGTTGGTAAAATGACAAAAAAAAACATTTTAAAAAGTTATTTTTAAATGAATGGTATCGTCTTTGTTCACTACAACCTTCGCTTGAGAATGAGAATAATTAGGGTTACAACATGTCAGCCAATAGAAAAATAACACCCGACACCTTTATGATGCCCCTTGACCCCACCTTGGGGGCGCTGCCCCCAAACCCCCGTCAAAAAATATGGGGGGTGTAGACACCTAAAATTGTCCAGTCTAATTAAATAAATATTTTATTTATTTAATTATCCAAGCCTAATTCTTCTATTAATTAAATAAATCTTTATTTATTTAATTAATTCATTTATCCTCTTCTAGCCTTATTTCTCATTTAAATAAATACATTTATTTATTTAAATTATCCTTTTTCTAAATTAAATAAATATTTTATTTATTTAATTGATCCCACTTCTTCTATTAATTAAATAAATCTTTATTTATTTAATTAATTCATTAACCTTTTCTACACATGACACATGTCATTCATCTCTTAACTCATACACTACCTATCTCTTTCATTATTTTACTATTTCTTATACCTACCCTCTAATCCTAGCCGACCTCCTTTTACACCTCTCAATCTTATCCCTCCATTTCATATTGTATCTTCTATTTAAGGAGATGCCTTCTTCATTATCAAACCCTAATCGACAATTTGGAGGACTTGACTACACTACGATCCTACTTGCAACCACATTCCGTTCTTTGTTGAGCTCTTGTGCATATAAAATCTGAGAGCAAATATATCAAGCAAGATCAATGGAGATAGGAAGAATGGAGATCAAAACCCTATTGGACATGTGATGGTATAATCTTTGTGATTTCATTTGATTTGCATTGTCTTAGGTAATCTTCATATGTTATGGTGGATCTTTGTTGATTTTTAGGCTAGGGTTTTGTGGTTGAATCCATTTAGTCTTTCAATATTGTTATTATTGTTATCCATTTTCACCATATACAGGGGGAAATTGCGTCGATAGAAGTAGGGAAAATTTAAGCTCCGAGTCTGACACTGATTGGATTGACTAGGTAGATATAGAGGCTGAGACTGTAGCCATGGCAGAGGAGGAGCGGAGAGCACGAGCACAGACAAGAGATTCAGAGGCAGATAGTGACACGGATGTTCTTGATGTTGGTGAGCATGGCATGGTGTCACGGGGAGCGGCTATGGTTGTCGAATCATCCAGGACCTACCTTAGACGCCTTCGTAGGGGGCCGGGGCCGGAGGGTGCAGGCTCCTCTGAGCCATAGGCTTGTAGTTGTATTTACCTTTGGTATTTGTATGAAACATTTGATGATGATCATATGATGACATGGATTTTTTATTCCATGAGTTTTGTAATATTGTATACATTTGACAATATTTATATATCTATGTTTGTTATTTCCTTCAGCTACAATTTGCGTTTATGCTCATGTGATTGATGTATACTTGTGTATGTAATCAAATGAGTTGAATTTGATGATGTTATTGTGTCTTTAAGGTGTATTCAATAAAGGGTGCCTGAAACAAGTTTTAAATCTTTAAAAATCTCTAATTTTCTTGAGTTTTTCACTTTCCCGAGTCCAGCCGAGTCTGGAGCCGAGTCTGACGCCAAGTCCCGAGTCTGAGTCCGAGTCGGCCTTGCCAAGTCTGAGCCGAGTCCGAGTCCCGTTTCTTTGAGCCAAACATTAAAATGCCATTGAATTTGTCGCAAACACCCTTCTAATGGGTCCTTGGCCTTGCAACAGACAGGACCTCCTGATATCCTTCCTTAAAGAGGAAGCACAAATGAATCCATATGGTAAATTTTGGCTTCATGGATTGAATCATGTTGGTAAGTCCACTTGCCCATTAAATGTAATAGAAAATTGTCAACATGAGAGCCAAATGCATTATTGACAAGTCTACAACTTGTATAACCCATTTGTCAAAGCAACTTGGAACCAATGCCTCAAGTATGTTTCTCAAATACTCCAATAGTAGTAGAGATAGCGAAGGTATTACCATGAGGTATATGATTAATATCACTAGAGGTATTAATCAATAATATGATTACCCTCATTGGCTGCATCATCAATAACATGAGAAGTAACATCAATATGAGAAACACTTCTGACAACATCATGAGTATCATTATCAATATCAAACTCTTTAGAATTATCAACAACATTAGAATTATCACTAATAGAAGTAGAAGTATCAACATCATGGCTTTCGTTTGCGTTCTTACCTTTATTCCTTTTCAATTCAACAATTTAATCCAAAAGCCTTCGATTAAGGGATTTCAAGTATTAAATCCCTCTGATGAACCTGACACCATCATTCTTATTGGAAACCAAAACTCTATTCTCGGAAAGTACTTGAAGTTTCTCCTACATTTCTTAAGGGTTCTTGAAAATAGAAATGTGATTGTGGAAATGAATGTCAATGTGACCAATCATAATTCTATAAGCTTGCATGGCTTCAATCAACTCCTCATCCTTGATGATGGATAATACTGTTGGTATTTTGAGTTTGTTGGTATTTTGCATAGAGATTGCATTAATGATATGTTGTCATTGATGTCAATTGAACCAGTAATGGTATTTATGTTATTGCTGATATTGTTGTTTTTGATATTGGCTAGTAACCGGTAAGAAGAGCTTTGTGGAAGGCGTTGTAAACCTGTATGTTAAGTTTGTGAGATAAACCGGTGAACCGGTGTAAAGGGTTAAACCTTTCTATGTATTGTAACCGGTAAAAACCTATCAGTTGTTAAACCCTAACCGATCAAGTTTGATGATTTATTATCTGATGAGCGGTAATGATGGAGACACGTGTGATCATTGAATGAGGATGATGTTCAAATTGTTTTGGTGCGTTTGTTCTTGTCTAGGGAAGGAGCAAAGTGGATTGCATTTAATGTACAGAGTGTGATGAGTTACAAAGTCCTATGAAGCGGTGATCATGGAGCAGTCGGAATTTTCTTGAAGAATGTGAAGAGATTGTCATGATTTCTAATGGTCAAGATTGTACCGACTTGTTTGTAATCTCGATGATGAGAATTAGGTTTTTGCTGTTTTATCGACCTAATTGATTTCTATTTAAGGTCAATGAAGTTGTTGTAAAGGTTGTTGGCAAGATTGGTAGAAAACCTGTTGAGTGTGTAGTTGCCCAACCAGTGAATGGATTTGCACTTTGAGTGAAGGCAGATTGAAGCATAAAAGGATCTGATCAAGCAAATGTAGTGCTACTTAGACAGATCAAGAAAACCTGTTGTTTTCTAACAATTACAGCAGAAGTAAAATCTCTTAATCGGGTAAGCTCTAACAAGCTTGGTTACTCATTAAATCCTCTAATAAGGTGGTCCATTAGCTTGGATTCTTAAATTCTCCAGCGAGGTTGTGGTTTTCTAACATTTACAGCAGAAGTAAAATCTCTTAATCGGGTAAGCTCTAACAAGCTTGGTTATTCATTAAATCCTCTAATAAGGTGGTCCATTAGCTTGGATTCTTAAATCCTCCAGCGAGGTTACTCCTAACAGGGTATTGTGCTTTTAATCAAGGCATATTTGTGAATCCCTTAACCTGGTGATTCCTAACCAAAATTAGTTCTTAACGGGACTTATTGTAAAGCTTTAACAGGCTTGGCTCCTAACAGGGCGAACTTCGAAAGAGTTCAGATAACTATCCTTGTGAGTCTCATCTCACCGTGGTTTTTACCTATTTGGGTTTTCCACGTATAAACATTTGTGTCAAGTGGTGAATGCTTTTGTGGATGTGATCTTATTTGTTGATTTGGTTAATTTTTGATAAGGCATGTTAAGTAGAAGCATTGAGAGATGAATATGTTGAGTTATGATTAAGCATTGTTGATATTCACAAGATTGAAGTTGTTTACTGTTAAAGTTGTCATAACAGTTAAACCGGTTGATATCAAGTATTCTTATGATCTTGACTGAGATATGTTTACTTTGTTTGACTGAGTTTGAGTTTGGGAACTTTGTATCAGTTTTTCAATATACTGATTCACCCTCCCTTCTCAGTATTCTACCGGATACTTATTCTTTCATCATACCATCAAATACATCATCAGCCTTATTGGAAGAAAATACACTATTTTTGACAAGGACTTGAGACTCCCCCTTACATCTTTAAGGCTCTTTAAATCAGAGATGTGATGGTGAAGATAAATGCCAATATTACCAATTGAGTCCATAGATTGCATGGCCTCAATCAACTTCTCACATTTTGTGGGAGTATAAGCTTCGGTCTTAATAATCCAAGCACGTGCTCATAAAAATTTCTTGTACAATCGAAGCCCAATTTGGTTAGTTTTGCCTTGTAATAATTAAAACTTCAGTAAGTTTATCTATGTCGAGCATAGACAAGCTTTGATCCGAATTCTCCAAATGTTATAACCAAGCAAACTACTTTGAAGACCTCAACAGACCTTTGCAATGTTTTGAAAATGGCATCAAATGGAGTTTGCTGTACAAAATCATGCCTTGATGAAGATGGGATCCTGAAGCATGCTAAAAGCCCACTAAACAATAAACAATCAAAAACTCAAATCTGAAATTCAAAGTCAACTTTGGTGGGAGAATTCAAATTACTTGATTGTGTTAAGTGTTTGGAAAAGGAATCCATTGGCTAAAGGCTAAATTGCCAGTTCGGATACGGGTTCAGGTTCGGGTTTGAGAACCCGGTTTATGGTGGTTTGGTTGTTTATATGATGCTATGTGACATTCTAATCTAAATTCATGCTTCTAGGCTGCATATATATATATATATATATATTTAGAATGTTATATATATATATATATGCAGCCTAGAAGCATGAATTTAGATTAGAATGTTATATATATATATGCAGCCTAGAAGCATGAATTTAGATTAGAATGTTATATATATATATGCAGCCTAGAAGCATGAATTTAGATTAGAATGTCACATAGCATCATATAAACAACCAAACCACCATAAACTTGTAGTCATAGCATCATATACATCAAGTTCAATATCAAAATAATAATATTGAGTTCAAGTATAGAATTAACTTGTGTTGACACCTTCTATGCCTTGTGTTACAGCCTTTTCTATGGTCATTTGTCACTACCATTCTGATTTGAATGTTCTTCACCCCAATGTTATTCTCTAATCATATTACTAGTTTATTTGATGCCCATTCACATTGATTAATAATGCTCCAGTTTGAGATCTTGAGGATATTCTGAAGCCCTTGGCAGTACTCTTTTAACATTTTGGAGTTGCCTCTGTCACTTTTTGATATATGGTAAGGCAAAAAAAACAACCTGTTATTTGCTTTTGGAGGAATGAGTGTATACAAGATTAACTGTAAACCCTATGGTAAGGAGCAATAAGGTTGTTTTTATTTAAGGTTGCATGTTGGTGGTACCCAACACCCTGATCAAATTGGGTGTGTTTTGTAACTTGAAAATGGGTACTTTGCACTTGAACATGATTATGCATGTATCCTTCAAAATCCAATCCTCAACACAAATTTAATGCTATCAGTCAAGTCAGAGACATATATCTAAGATTTTGTGGTACCAGTAGATTTCAAGTGGCAGATTGCAAATTTTTTTTTTTGGGCACCCAGGTGCCTTGGTTCGCTCTGGGTTTGCCCCAAACAAACTGGCTCACTTGGGCACGAATCCTGGCCGGACCCACAGGCAAATCGGACCAGGACTCATACCCGAACCAAACCGGACCAGTACCAGGCCCTCAGACCAGTGAACCCTGCAACTTAGGCTAAAGGGAAAGATTACAGAAGATGGAAAATGAAATGGCCTCTTTGAAAGCCAATGTTGCCAAGACAATCAAACTTAGCTTAGCATTGCAATGGTAGGCTTAAAGACATCCTTTATAAAATGGAAGAAGGGTTTGTTGGGTTAACTCAAGGAGGACTAAGCAAAAGAACTAGGAACCACATTTTGGCCATTGATGTGGAAATCCTTGAAGTGAACGCTCTGAATGATCACTTGCAGCATATGAAAGAGGAATGGGAAGCCGTGATTTCTAAAAATAATTTGGCAGAGCCTAGGATTTAAATATATTGCTCTAGGCTTTTGGTGGAAATTTTGTTTCCCTTTGGCAGTCTTTTGTTTGTTCTTTGTTTTGTTGTGGTTAGTATATTTCCTGTTTGATCATTTTGGTCATTTTGTGTTCTACAAGACATCTTTTGTTTGTTCTTTTTTCCGATGTGTTTAGTCTATTTCTTGTTTGATCACTTCAGTCATTTTGTGTAATCTTTTGGTCCCATGATGTTAAAGGGTTGGCCCTTTTGAAACCTCCGTTTTAACTCATAATCGAAAAAAGGTGTCCCCTGTTTTGTTGTCTATGCACGTATTTACTACTCTTTCTTGGCATTGCCACTTTTTTCTGGTCATTTACTGGAAAGTGATATCTGAACTAAGTTTAAATAAGCAAGTAAATGGCTTAGCTACACCTAGACATGTGTTGGCAACCTCCACCCATATGAGAAATTGTTTGTCAAGTCTGTGGAATGTCACTGCACCACCTTTGTATGGCTACCAATACTACCGGCAGTATTCTAAAATGTTGCACTCATTATTTGTTTCACATCTGTATAAACCCCAACTATAGGATGTCATATATAATGTGTTCCTATGGATATGCAGTTATGTGCCATGTTAATATTGCTGATTCACAAGTCCAACAAAGCACCGCATGACAAGGATCCTGGTTCAAATGTCTGACTTTGTCTTGGTAAGCCCAAGGTATTTATGAACTAGGATGGACCTTGCACCTACCAACTCTAGGACTCTGTCTCTTATAAAAGAGTGGACAGAACTCCCTGTATGCTTAGCTGGCAGGCACATTCAAAACTACATGGTCTGCTATGGCCTTAGGCCCCGTGTTGCCTAGTGATTGGTCAATTATTGTCTGACAATTCTATTACCAAAAGTTGAACACAAAGAATGATTACCAAGGTAATCGATATAAACTAAAGAGCAAAAGTTTCCTTAAATAAGAATTACAAAGGATCTATCCGTAAAGGATTAAATTGACAACTAATAAAGCGACATGATAAGAACTTTACTAAAAGAATAAAAGAATATTTCTAAAGTCTATCTTAAAGATTTAAATGACTATTATAAACTAAATATTACAATATTACTTTAATACTATCCCTTAAGTTAATCTACTAATTTGGAAGACTAGATTCTTGGCAAGCTTTAGCAGCCCTTGATTGTCACAAAACAAGGGTGAAGGCCTTGCTTGAGGCAGTTTTATGTCTAGGGCATCCTTCTGAGTGATTCTGCCTCACATGCTGCTCTACCTTTTTCCAATACTTTTCTTTTGTAGAGGATAGAGCTACTACTTGCTGCTTCTTGCTGGTCCATGTGCCTGCACCTGTGCCAAGAGCAAAAACATATCCAAAAGTGGATTTTCTGTCATCAAGAGAATTTGTGCAATCTAAAAACCCTATCAGCCTAGGATCTTTGCTTTTGTTGTATAGAATGCCAAAGTTGAGTGTCCTTTTCACATATCTCAACGTTCGCTTCCCTCCAATCCAATTTTTTTGCCTTTGGTTGCTGCTTCTTGCTGGTCCATGTGACTGCACCTGTGCCGAGGGTGAAAACATATCCAAAAGTGGATTTTTTGTCATCAAGAGAACTTGCCCAATTTGAATCGGTGAACCCAACCAGCCTAGGATCTTTGCTTTTGTTGTCTAGAATATCAAAGTTGAGTGTCCTTTTCACATATTTCAATACTTGCTTTGCTGCAACCCAATGTTCTGCCTTTGATGTTGTCAGGAATTTGGAAATGTGATTCACAACATAGCTCAAATCAGGTTTAGTGGCTGTAAGATAGATGAGGGATTCCCACTAGTCGCCTAAATTTTGTCTCATTTATTACCTTTGAGTCTATTTTGGCTGAAAGCTTCAGCCCTTCTCCATAGATGTAGATGAGATTTTGTAATTGTCATTTTGAACTTGTCGAGCAAACTTTTGGCATATTTAGATTGAAAAATAAACATGCTACCACTTGTCTACCAAACTTCTATACCTAGGCAATAATGTAGGAGGCCTAAGTGGGTCACGTTAAAAGCCTTGACCAAATTACATTTGGTTTGTCCATTTAAATGTGCCTCACTACTTGTAATGATGATATCATCTACATAAATGAGTAGTAGAATGATCTCATTGCCAATGCTTTTAATGTATAAATTTGGACTTGAGGACCTCTCTAAAATCCCTGTTCATTGAAATACATGCCAATTTTAACGTACCATGCCCTAGGTGTTTGCTTTAGGCCATATATAGCTTTTGTCAGTTTGCATACTTGATGCTCCTTTTTCGCAACCTGAATGACCTCTCTAAAATCCATGTTCATTGAAATGCATGTCAATTTTAATAGACCATGGCCTAAGTGTTTGTTTTAGGCCATACATAGCTTTCATCAGTTTGCATACTCGATGCTCCTTTTTCTCAACCTGAAAACCTTGAGGCTAAATCATGTACACTTTTCCAAATCAACATTGAGGAAGGCACTTTGTACATTCATTTGATGGACTTTCCAACCAAACTAATTGTGATGGCTAGAACTAAACGAATGGTGCTCAACTTGGCTATAAGAGCAAAAGTCTACTCATAGCTACTTTCTCTTTGTGAGAATACTTTTGTGACCAATTGTTCTTTGCATTTGTCAAGTGTACCATCAACTTTGTACTGGACTTTGTACACCCATTTTGTCATATTCCCGTGTAGACAACAGGCAATGATTAGAAACATTAAACAATACATGTACATAAATATATATATTTTCAATACATAAATTATTTTTACCGTTTAAAATACGTTTTATTTTAACTAGTGGGAGTAATGAAAGGATGCGTCCATTCCCAAGCCACCTCCGGAATATACGCCATGTTTCAAGGGGAATCGCGTGGTTTCAAAGAGGTATAAACCCATACCCCAAGGAAACATGGAAGAGGAGGTGACAAGGAGAGAAGGGCAAGGAGAAGCATCCAGCAGGTAACTTCATTACTTAGTAATAATATTTATTTCAGTTTTCATAATTTATGATGCCTAGATAACCATGAGGACTGCCTTGGGAATGCATCAGTCAGCAGATGATGTGAAAAGGCTAGGTGCTGGTTCTTCCCAGCGATGAAGGACCAACGTCTAGTAAGCATCCCTCCCCATCGCCAGCAGGCTGGTATGTCCCCAGGCCAATCCGCTTAAATGTCGAAATGATGAAGTATGTCTTTGTGCAAGTTGTATTAAATCTGCTTTCATTCCTCATATAACAGTAATGAATATAATTTAACTAGTGGCCTAGATTAATTGCTAAATCGGTTCCATGCCTAAAAAATGTCTTGCCAAATGAACTAAGCACATTTGTAATGTACAAAAGGGTAAAATGAACTTAATCTTCATGCCAGATAGGTAACCTGCAATATCAGGTTTAGTATGCTGCATTAAAATACACTCTAGTGACAGATAGAAGAATTAAAATAATTCATTCATTCTCAGACACAACTAATAAGTAAAGAAAATGAATGCTAATTAATGATAGTCAGGTTTCTGCAACTAGGCACAAATATAATGAATTAATCCCTACAAATTTATATATAATGGATAAATGTTAACCAAGTAATACAGTCATGAATCTATGTTTTCTGTATTCTTTTTTAATCTTCCAGATATCCTCTGTTTGTTAGTACATTCAAGATAATGAGTGCAAGCCAGGGGTATGCTGGGCCCATCCTCAGGTGGCCCTATTAGCCCGAAGAGACGGGATGGGTTTGGATGGGTAGCCCAGCCAACCTGGAAAATCCTCAAAATCTAGAATGGGTCGTGTATGTATTTTGTGCTGCAATAATTATGCCACTGATCTAATATTACTGCTGACATATAAAATAAAATATCTAAATGTTGCAGGAAACTGTAATTTCCTTTTGTGGCCCTAAATCCAACCTTCGGTGGATAGATCAGGCTCTAATTATCAGAAAGGCGAGGCAGGTACAGCAAAGGTTCATTACACATTTGTAGCCAATGTGTTTCTTCCTTGTTCATAAGACTTTGATGTTTGGTTTCCATGGCCTATTTCCATTTATGTTTTTCATTTTGCCTCTGCAAGTTCTTGGGGCTCATAAACTCCCTGAAGATTGGCCATAAGAGTGAAGTTAAACATGTTCATACTCTTGCCTTTGGATGATAGACCCTTAATTATTGTATCATCCTAGACATCACCAATGACATTTTCCCCTTATTTTGGTCTCTTTTTAGGAGCATCTTCATCCAAATTAGCGTTGCCATCATGACTTGGCCAGCATGTTTTTGTGTCATTTGCATGCTGATCTAGGTTCTCAAGAAAATCTTCTAGATCTTGTACCTGCCTGGGAGATTCCACATGCTCCGAATGAGGTTCCTAGTTTTTAAGATCATCAAAGTTCTCCCTTTTAGGTAGAGCTAATGGAAGCTAGACACCTAAATCTTTATTTTTAAAAGGTTGATCTTCAATAAGCTTGATCTTTGAAGAAAGTCGAAAAGGCCCAACTTCTTCATTGAACACAATATCCTTGTTGAAAGTTAAGTGGTTAGTGTCAACATCAATTAGCTGTAGGCTTTACGATTGTCATTGTACCCTGTAAGCATCAACTTCAGACTCTTCGGCCCTACTTGGTTCTCTTTGCATTTGAAATCGAGACACATGTAGTAGAATCAAAAACCTTAAGATGACTCACCTTCAATTTCCTCCAAGATCAAGCTTCCTTTGGGGTATTCTCCTTCATTGCTTGTATCAGAGACTCTCTTTGAGAAGATGAATTGCAGTGTAAAGTGCCCTAACCCAAAATTTCTTGGGAAAACTTGTTTTCCAACATACATCGAGCCGTCTTCATAATTGTACGTTTCCTTCCCTTAACTACTCCATTTTGTTGTGGAGTATAGGGTGTTGTTTATTGATATTAGATAGTGTTTATCACAAAAGTTAGTGAATTCATTTGAACATAATTTACCAACATTATCAGATCTAGGAGTTATGATGTCACATCTTTACTCTTTTTTTACTAATGGTTTGAACTTTTGAAAATCTATTAACACATCTGATTTTGATTTCAAGAAAAACACCCACATTTCCCCTACCAAAATTATCAAGAAACAAAAGAAAGTACTTGGCACTAGTGACTTATGTCATATACAAATGTTTGCATGAACCAGTTGTAGGACTCTCAAGGTTTTTCAAGCTTGCCCATTTAAAAAAGGGAGTTTTGTTCTGCTTCCCTGCTTAGCAAGCTCTGCAAATACCTTGTATCTGAAGTTTGTATGCCTGGCAAATCTTCTACCAAATTTTCTTGTGCCAATTGAGAGAGGTAGGTTAGATTGAGATGTCCATAATGTTGATGCCATAATGTATTGATATTTGATGCACTCTGGGCTGCCAATGCACACTTCTGAACTTGTTCAATATCAACAAGCCAATACAAACCATTATCTTTGATACCAACAACAATGGTTTTCTTGGGATTCCTTGTCAACTATATAGCATTTGTGTTTGCTAAATATGACATCCGAATTGGGACAATGGCACATAATCTGATTCAGTGAGAACAAATTGAGTTGCATTCCTGACACGTTACACATTGAGAAAAATGAGATTTTCCCTCTAGAATTGATTTGCACTTTTCCTTTGCCAACAATTGTGTACTCACCAACATTGAAGATCATTGCTTGATCTGCTGCTCGTTTGGCCATGAAAGCATAGAAGGTCGACTCGTGCTCAAAATGCTCTGCGACGTGCCTTTTGTGGATTTCCATTCAACCAATCTCTTTTTGTATTGCTTATTCATATGAACAAGTTGACCACAATAGTGATGTGGTATTTTTCAGATTCTTTAAAGTATCCTCATCATTCCCTTGACCTTTCTTTTGAGGCCACTTGCTTCAATGCATGAATCTTTGATTGGTTTTAGTGATGTATACAATTTTTTTTTCTTTTGTCAATAGCGTGGTTTGCTCATTCTCATGCCTAGGACATGAGTAACCGGAGGGCATTTGACTAATTGCTATCATCTGCTAATAAGGTGATCTTGTTGGATTGAAAGGAAAACCATTGGCGTAAATGCAATATGCAATGTATTCATCTGCATTGTTTAATGTTTCATTCTAAAATGCCTTATCCAATGGGCCTTTTGTGGGAAGAAAGAGTGGGATATTCATCTTTGATAGATGGTGTCTACAAGAAAGGATGTAGGTTAGTACTATTGAAGGAGACCTTGTAAGTGGCTTCCCCAATCCTGTTTTTTTGGTGAAGGGCAGGGTTTTATTTTTTGTCTCTCACTTATTGCATTAGTTTCTTGTAATTTAATGTATGCCATGCTTTGTTCCTTTTGCAACGTCTTTTTGTTTGGCAACTGACAAACTCTAATTCTATGGTTGGTCATGGCACATAAGTTAGCTTTCACATGATTATACGAGCCTTTATATTGGATCCCACATTGATGAAAGAAAAGTGCCACCTTTCAGAAGCTGTTCAATCATCATAACATATTTCTAGAGAGGAGATGCTTGATCATATTTGAATTGTCTATTGACCTTAGGGGTCACTAAACATGAACAAATAACCTTTCTAAATAGATTTCTG
Organism: Cryptomeria japonica; assembly: GCF_030272615.1. Taxonomy (NCBI): domain Eukaryota; kingdom Viridiplantae; phylum Streptophyta; class Pinopsida; order Cupressales; family Cupressaceae; genus Cryptomeria; species Cryptomeria japonica. The sequence continues at coordinate 574,282,587 of NC_081407.1, read as the reverse complement.
TAAGAAGAAAAAGATTGACAATATAATCCTAGAGTATGTATTTTTAGTTTATTAAATACAACCCTACAATATGTATACATGTAATAAAAATTAAAAACAAGCACAAAAAAATTCAAATGTTTAAAAAAAGTCAGCTTTTCATTTTTCAAATACTTACCTTTCATTGATAGGTCCCTCGTGCAAGCTAAAAATTAGCATGGCAGATTTCAATGCTATTGGATGTTTTTGTGGGCTTCTGTTTGTGAAATGAATCATTTACAGTTGTTTTGAGGTATTGCTTTTAGGTTTTCGCTCATGTTTAAGGGTTGAAAATGCATATTGTATAGTTTAAAAATGGTGGATTGGACATCTTATTTTCAATGGGGCTTTTGGCTTATGAGCTCCATGAGCGTGACCTTGCTGCCTTGGTTACCTTGTGGGGATGTACCCACATGGTATCTGTGGTGGTATGGCTGCACCCTATTGCCCCTGTTGATGATATAGCGTCGGTAGAAATCCTACAGGCCGACTCAACAAGATCAAATGTGTGAATGGCCTATTGGCCTTACACATTTGATGAATCTATCAACTTTTATTAATCCTTTAATATCTTTATTAAGTCACATATGCATTATCAGGTTTAATGATTAAACATACATTATCGAGTTTGACTTATCGGATTTGTTTCAAAGGGGCTGACTTTGGTTAAAGTCCGCCACCCCTCATTTGAAGGCATGCGATGCTTCATGAAGGTCGTGCCTCCTTGATGAGAGACGACTCTTGGATATCTCCTTTCGACGGATATATATGGATGTGGTCTTCCCTCTATGGAATTGAGATCAGACAACAAGTTCGATCATAATCAGGCAGATCAAATTCATGTACAAGCAAATCAATTGATGGTGTGAAATTTATGTAGCATGCTCGGGGGTGACGATAAGAGCTTATCGTCTATGGTTGGGAAGGCAACAGATTTGATGTTTTCTTGTGGTTAACGAGCACTACCTTAAAATCAACATGGTATCAGAGCTAGGTTCCTTCTATAGAGCCTAACCGCTTGAAGGTAGATCCTTTGCTTTCAAGGGAAATTCAATCAGAAACAATTGTAGATTTATGATCTCTTCCAGATCGAAAGGTGACTACAGAGGATAATGCAACGATTACACTCGCTGACCTCCACCCTTCACAGTGGCGTCAGTCAGGTGTCTAAACAAATCAGGTGGCAATCAGGGGATCGAGTCTCCCCAGGCCTTTAGAACAAGTATGATGGCCCAAAATCCTTTTCGTTTGAAGTTCCGTGAGGGAACGCAGACAACAACTTTTGCAAAAAGTTGCCTGTTGTCCAGTCACAGGATTTTACCCAAGATTTCAAAGCTCGACATTGTCAGCGTTGAAAGATTCTGGCTTGTGACTCGAACTCGGGCTGTTGTGGCTGGAGAGGTTTCTGTGCTCGATACAAATTCTTTGAAGAAGAAGAAAGGGCTAGAGACGGAGTCCGCAACCCTGTGGAATCGGTACTTGGATTGGCTTTATCAGCACAAGGAGCTCGGATTGTATATTGATGTCAGCCGAATCGGGTTTACAGATGAAATCGTGGAGGCGATGGAACCCAAGTTTCAAAGGGCTTTTAAGGCCTTGGAAAAGCTTGAGGCTAGTTCGATTGCCAATCTGGACGAGGGCCTCATGGTTGGGCATTATTGGGTTAGTAAGTCTAGTATTGCTCCCAATCCTAATTTGTAGCAGCAGATTGATAGAACGCTTGACGCTATCGGCAAGTTTGCTGACGATGTAATCAACGTCAAGGACGACCTCTCTGCTCAGAGCATCGCTCAATTCTTGTTGCCAACTTTCCTGTGTGAATTCACTTTGAATTGGGTTTTGGAAGAGTTGTAGAAGGATCCGTGGGTGGCGCAGACGGATGCAAGAGTTGCATGTTGCACTGGCATTGCTTTCAGTGTGGGCGCGAGGTTGGTTGGGGCTTGTGTGCCTGGCACTGCTGCCAAAATTATGCTTTTCATTGGCGGTCCCTCTACCCAAGGTTCAGGCACTGACGAATCTCTATTCAAGGTAGGAAGATTGCTTTCATTTCTTCGCAGAGAAAGAATCAACATTCAGAGGGAGTCTGACATATCATCAGAAGTAACCTTGGACGAAGAGATGAGAAGGTTGATGTTTGCTTCAAAGGGAGCTTTTTTTTCAGCTTCAAAGGGAGCCTATCATTTCAGCTTTAGAGGGAGCCTAACATTTCAGCTCCAGAGGGAGCCACGTCATCATGAAGATTTATTTAATGCATTTTTCTCTGTGATGGAGAAATTTGAGGTGAAAGCCCTTGTTAATGAGTTCTTCTTCTTTGAGAGAAGTTTGAGGTGCAATCCCTCGTTAATGAGTTCTTCTCTGTGAGAGAGAAGTTCGAGGTGCAATCCTTTGTTAATGAGTTCTTTTCCTGTGAGAAGTTTGAGGTGCAATCCCTTGTTAATGCGTTCTTCTTTGGGAGAAGTTTGAGATGAAGGCCCTTGTTCCACCCTCTGCAAGTAGGTATGGTGGATCCACCCTCTGCGAGTAGGCATGGTGGAGATGCATTCTTCTTTGTGAGAGAAGTTTGAGGTTTCAGCCCTTGTTATGCATTCTTCTCTGTGAGAGAAGTTTGAGGTATCAACCCTTGTTATGCATTCTTCTTTGTGAGAGAAGTTTGAGGTATCAGCGCTTGTTGTGCATTCTTCTCTGTGAGAGAATTTGAGGTCCCAGCCCTTGTTCCACCCTTTGCAAGTAGGTATGGTGGATCCACCCTCTGCGAGTAGGCATAGTGGAGATGCATTCTTCTCTGTGAGACAAGTTGGAGGTTTCAGCCCTTGTTATGCATTCTTCTTTGTGAGAGAAGTTTGAGGTATCAGCCCTTGTTATGCATTCTTCTTTGTGAGAGAAGTTTGAGGTATCAGCCCTTGTTGTGCATTCTTCTCTGTGAGAGAAGTTTGAGGTTCCAGCCCTTGTTCCACCCTCTGCGAGTAGGTGTGTAGGATGTCATGTGAGAGACTCCATGACTTAGCATTTGTGTGTATTCACCCTCTGGGAGTAGCCACTATGGTCAAACATCACGATGAGGTGATAAGATTCTTTCATTCACATGAGTGTAGTCATTATGTTAGTCATCGATGAGGTGATGTGACTTGTAGAGATTAAGAAGGATTCCTCCCTAGCTAAGAGGGAGTGTTGATGATATAGCGTTGGTAGGAATCCTACAGGCCGACTCAGCAAGATCAATTGTGTGAATGGCCTATTGGCCTTACACATTTGATGAATCTATCAACTTATATTAATCATTTAATATCTTTATTAAGTCACATATACATTATTAGGTTTAATGATTAAACATACATTATCGAGTTTGACTTATCGGATTTGTTTCAAAGGGGCTGACTTTTGGTTAAAGTCCGCCACCCCTCATTTGAAGGCATGCGATGCTTCATAAGGTCGTGCCTCCTTGATGAGAGACGATCTCTTGGATATCTCCTTTTGACGGATATATATGGATGTGGTCTTCCCTCTATGGAACTGAGATCAGACAGCAAGTTCGATCATAATCAGGCAGATCAAATTCATGTACAAGCAGATCAATTGATGGTGAGAAATTTATGTAGCATGCTAGGGGGTGACGATAAGAGCTTATCGTCTATGGTTGGGAAGGCAACAGATCTGATGTTTGCCTGTGGTGAATGAGCACTACCTTAAAATCAACAGCCCCATCTGCAGATTGGTGCCTGTTCCCGATCAGGACCAGTTCAGTACAGTGACAGCAGGGAAACTAGCTAGTTAGGCTATGACCTATAGAGATGTGTAGAGCTTTGTTGTAGCTGTATTTTATGAAAGACAAACATTCATCCGGTTTCCATTTGCCCATTGATTAGATTTACCATTTGTGTTTCTCCATCTGTTTGAGGATGAAAGTAAGTGGATTTGGTTAGCTTCGTAGTTTGTATCCAACATTGAGCAAATACATTTATAGAAAGTGACTAAAGAACTTCTGCCTATTAAAAATAATGGTTTGTATGTGCGTGTTTGAAATTTTTAGCAGTTTTAAAGAGATTTTATTAGGTGTCATGTGTAAGAGTCGAGACCTATTTTGAACTTGTAGCTTTTATAGTCAATTCATTATAGACTTATCTTTACTAGTTAAGCATAGGTACTGACTTTTAATGTATATAGACTATAGAGGTCTTTTAATCAATATTTTAACCTGTTCTCTATTTTGTAGTGTTTTTTTGGGTTGGTTAATGAGGGTTATATGATCCTTCAACCATGGGATAGAAACAGGGCTACATTACCTGGGTGTGCTACTACTGTATGCACCTTTTTATATGCTTGCACATTTTACCAGGATCAGCCCAGTGCTTCCTAGAGTGAGATTTGAATTCGAGTCTTCATAGTGGTGACAGTGTGCCTTTATTACTTACTCTGGCCTCTAGAGATTTGCTGGAGTATGGTCTTACTATATATGCAAGCATATTTAAAGCTATACTGGAATTTACATGGTTTCTTTTGAAGAAAAACTTTGTAGAAGAATACATCTCTATTACTCAGTTTGAGCCTTCAGACATTTTTGAGAGTGTAATAATGTCCAAGCACCTTTAAAGATACATTTGAATTCACCTAGTTTTTTTTTACGAATACTTTTCTCTAAGAGTGATGTCATCTAATATTTCTATTGTTGTATGATCAATGATGTATCTGTTAGCTCCCCAGGGGTATTATATAAGCATATATTTCACATACACATGGATATTTACAGATACACTGGAATTTGCATAGTTTCTTATGATGGAAACTCTGCATAACAAGTTTACACGGACGTATAAAAATATACTGGAATTTACATTGTTTCTTTGGAGGAAAGCTTTGCATAACAGTCCGTCTTTGCTGCTCAGTTATGGTTTTCAGACTTTTTCTATAATATACTTTTAATTATATGTCCGAGCACATTGAAAGATATATTAAAATTTACATAATTTCATTTTGGGGAAAACTTTGCACCAAGAGTGATGCCATCTACTATTTCTGTTGCCGTGTCTGTTAGGTCCTCTGGGACATCATATTAGCATATGTTGCACTTGCACATTAAAAATTAAAAAAATATATGACAATTTACATAAGTTCATTTTTGATGAAATATTTCTATTGAGAATGATGTCATCTACTCTTTCTACATTGTGCTCTATTTCATTCTTTTAGGTGGCATACTAATTTTTGCAATCTCTGAATCTATTGTTTCCACTTTCTAGTTTCTACCCATCCAGGCATATATGGCTAAAGAGATTTTCATTTACATGTCCTTTAAATGTCTGCATGACTCTCTGTTTTTTCTGTTGGTACTTATCGATATAACAATTGATGTTATTTCTCTCAACATTGTGGGACTCTATGATTTGCTTGAGCAGTTCTTAATATAGTAATTTACTGATTTTTGTCTTCCTGATACAGCTTCTTGGAAGAGTATTTAATATCTTGCGAGAGAACAATCCAGAACTTGCTGGAGATAGGCGTAGAACTGTCATGAGGCCACCTCAGGTTCTCCGCGAGGGTACAAAAAAGACTGTGTTTGTGAATTTCATGGACCTGTGCAAAACGTAAGGGGTGTCTTGTGTCTATGCAATTTGATTTATCTAGAGCTTAATGTCTTGTTCAATTGCTCACAAAGTTATTGTTTTAAGGATCTTTAAATTGCTCATTAAATTTCTAGTTATGGTTACAACTCTTGCTTTACACTTCTTTATGCAGTTAGAATTGTTTGACATCCTTTTGGGGATAGGCAGGATGTTCCCTTTCCTAGATTAGTTCATCATTTTTCACCTGTCAATACAAATCTAGATAAATAAACAGATGATTTTTGTTTTTTAGGTGGTGAAAGATTTGCCATACCCTTGGTTCATATATGACAATTTTTTAAGATAAAACAGTGAGGACTTTTAATGATTGCTCTTTAAATGAAATATGGAGTTTTCTGCAATTCTTATCAGAGGATCACAGCAACAAAGCTAAGAATATTTTAGATTTGATGACTCATTTTGCCTTGAGCAATTTTGCATTTTTAGAGCAGAAATAGAGGAATATTAAAATTAGAGTCTGTTCTGCATTTAAAGCATCGAGGATACAGACAACTATACTTCGAAATTTATAATACATTGGGAATACTGTTGAAATCATAGTTTTAAAACTCGTGGACTCGCCACGGACTCACCACGGACTCGCGAGTCCGTGGGAGCCACGAGTCGACTCGCCAAGGACTCGCGAGGCGAGTCCTAGCGAGTCCATTTGAAAGACTCGCGAGTCTTTTGCATGGACTCGCGAGTCTTTCAGATGGACTCGCACGACCCAGAAAAACCATCAGGCAAGCTTTAAAAATGAGTTTTTTTTTCATTTTTTTGGCCTTCATTTGGCGTAACTCCCCCCCTTTTTGACTTTTTTGGGGGTTAAGGGATAACCCTAATTGGACGTGGGCCAATAGAAAAATAACACCCGACGCCTTTATAAAATAATAAAAGTATTTTTGGCCTCACCCCTTGACCCCAACTTGGGGGCGCTGCCCCCAAACCCCTGTCAAAAAATATAGGGGGAAACTGCACTGGTGGAAGTAGGGAAAATTTAACCTCCGAGTCTGATTAGGCTCCATATAACAACATAATTAGCATTGAAGAAATCTTGGTATTATACATTTTAGAGTTGAAAGTTTGAAACTATGAGTATGAATGATGAAATTTCAAATATTGCGCGTTTGTTGATCATATGACATGTGTAATGTTTCAATTATGGCTCTTATGTTCTCTAAATGCATTAATTTCTTTATATTTTTTTGTAAAACTACGGTTTTTTTTTTGCCGAGTCCTTGCCGAGTCTTTCATGAGTCTTTCACGAGTCCGAGTCCGAGTCCAAATTTTTGGTTTGCCGAGTTCGTGGTGAGTCCGAGTTTTTCAACTATGGTTGAAATATAGAATTGAGAGTTAAATGGTTGGATCTATTCTTGAGAATCAGAGTCTCACTAAGTGAAAATATTTAATTTCAACACTCTATTCTCACTTGATAAAGAAATTCAACCTTTACCTTCTTCACCTTTTCACATGCGCAACTTGTGAGATATATTTACACTGGATAGAAAAATTCAATGCTGCACTCAGTCTCTTTGCCAATAAAAATAACTCCTACCACTGGTAAAAATAATTACCCAAGTGACCTTTATTTGTAATTATTTTTCCTTTACCCTTTTACATCTGCTCAGCATCTTCTGTGCAAATATTTCAATTCTGAGTGAAAAAATATCGCTGCAGCATTATTAGCTCAGTTGTAAAAATATCTGCCCCATTTGTCTTTCACTTACAATTAAGTCTTTACCATTTTACTTCTTGTTTAATCTCTGTTGTGAAGATGTTTCACCTCTAAGTGAAAATACCTTTTATGCTACATTTTACCTCTTGGGGTAAAGTAAGCCCCCTTTGAGTGTGAATACATCACTCAATCACCTTTAATTGTCAATTCCATTTACTTATATTCTCATCGAAATGTTTTCTCCCTGATGAAAACACAAATATTCTGCAATTTTATTAAGCCCCTGTTGATGAAGAGCAGCTTCTTTAAATTGTTATGAAAATCTACATTACTACATCCTTATTTGAAAACTCCTTCAAAATTTTATTTAAAGCCACCAGGCTTTTCAGGCAAATGTATAACCAGTCCCCAAAAACATTTGAGACAAGACTTTCATTGTAAATCATTTGTGATCCCTATATTTGTGGAGAGCGTCAAGAATGCTAGAGATGTCACAATATTGTTACCGGTTGCAAAGATCCTCAAGACCTAGCCCACATTGCTTGGTGTGTATTTTCTTTTATGCAATCATAAAAAAATTCTTTGTCATATTACTTTCCTCCACCTGTGCAAGCCAGCATCTAAATAATGCAACACAAATGCAACAGTGTACAGAATACCCTCGATTTGAACAAGAGATACATGTTGCCCTGTTAAACTGGTAAAGGAAATTTGGACGCTGCAATCATAGAATAACTGGAAACTTTGAGAGGAATTTCATTGAACCTTCAATGCCAACAAATCATATGCCCCACACCATATTGGTCTCTGCATTTCATTGGATTTTAGCACAACAAAACGATCCCCTGTGGTAGCTGACAACAATAAAGAGATTCTAGCCTGCCCATAGAGTAGTGGATTGATCAAAATGCAAATAAACTACAGTTTATAGAGCCCGAATGCGTTGGATACCTTCACATTGATCACAGCGTTGCCTCAAATTTCAATTAGAGAGTCAAAATCATGAGTTGTGTATCTGCAATTTTCATAAAAAAGCCATAGAAACATGGACATAGCAAGCTACAGGCGCCATTATTTATTCTTAGCCATCAACAAATACAGATACACTTTGATGTGTAGGTAAGCACTTAACAAAGTAGGGCATAATCGTTTCACATTGCTGAAGTTTGAATGAATCAGTGGATATACTATGGGTCGTTGGAGCCTTTTGTTCTTCCTACGGATCCAATGGTATGCCTCATTCCCTTTTTACATATTGATGGAGCCTTTATCCACCGCTTGAGCTCTTTTAAGATCCCATTGATCTACTGATGCATTATTTCATGTGAAAATGTTTTGCCTGTGTTTAACATGGAGCTGAAATATTACAAGGTTTCCCGGGTTTAGTTCCCATGCTCAAACTTTATAATAGCAGCCTTATATTTTCACTGTAATGTCCCCTACCTGATTAACATAATTAATCTATTTCAATATACTAAAATTGATTGAGAGACTAATCATGAAGCCAGACATTGATATTCTTCAATTTATTAGTTATTATTATTAACAAGTGCTTATTTATTTTCCTCATTAGATGATTAATTTCATTTTTCATAGTTCTTAATATAGTTATCAGACCTTGCTACTACTTCAGTTTTAAAGGAGAAGGGTCTATCTATGTATGTTACCAAAGCGCTTAGAGACCAAATACAATAGGTTCCCTCAAAGTTTACAGATCCAAGCCCTTACCTATCTTGGGTCTATACCCTCAAGGCTTATGGGTCACTGATCCCCACCCTATATTGGGACTTAACCTATTGCTTGGATTGAGACTGCTGCTCTTTGGAACATCTCATTCCCATCTTGTTAAATACTGACATAATAATATGATTTAGACTATAAGTATACTAGCGTCTCATGTATTATGAATATATATAAAATTAAGTATGACTGTCATACACATTGCAGTCTATATTAATATTACTATTAAATTCTGCATAAGAACATTATCAGGCATCATATATTAAGCATACATATTAAGCACATCCTCATGCATACCACCAAGAGCAAGGATGTTACTGCATGTAACTTAATAACAGTTCTGATCTGATTTGATCTGATCTAATCGATGGTGATCTCACTGGATCCTTTTAATTCCTTTCATTTATATCTCTCAATGTGAGGGAAAGGTCACACCTCTTCATCATGTATGACCTTTGGCAAGAGACACACCCTTTCACCATTAGCACCCTTTGAAAGAGTGCAACTCTTCATTAGTTCTGTCTTTTGAAAGGGACACAACCTTTCACAATCAGATCTGCACTTCTCATTAATTCTCTCCTCCCTTTTATACTTCATACTTGGGGGAGTCACAACTTACCATTTCATGCCTTTTGACCATTCATTAACTTTAATCAAATCCTAATTTTATTTAATTATATTCTTTTATATTTCATTTTATTTTTATTTTTATTCTTATTCTTTTGTATTTTAATTTTATTATTATCATTTATTATTAAATTATATTTCAAAGGGGGGACATTATAGTCCGCCCTTCCCAAATTTCCTTGTCCTCAAGCACTGTTGATTTTAATTTTCTCAAACTGAGTCATCTATCAATATTAATCAAACACAGAGCATGTAGATGAAAGACACAAAACATACACATGGATATATGCAAACACATAGCATACACGTGAATACACATACTTTTAGATTTCTTCTTATTGACTAGAATGATTCATTGATTCATCTTTACCCTGCAGGATGGCAGGATCAAAGTTCTGATACCATTTGTAATGTCCCCTACCTGATTAACATAATTAATCTATTTCAATATACTAAAATTGATTGAGAGACTAATCATGAAGCCAAACATTGATATTCTTCAACTTTTTAGTTATTAACAAGTTCTTATTTATTTTCCTCATTAGATGATTAATTTCATTATTCATAGTTCTTAATATAGTTATCAGACCTTGCTACTACTTCAGTTTTAAGGGAGAAGGGTCTATCTATGTATCTTACCAAAGTGCTTAGAGACCAAATACAATAGGTTCCCTCAAAGTTTACAGATCCAAGCCCTTACCTATCTTGGGTGTGTTGGATCTCAAATCAACAGATTTGATAGGTTCTAAGTTAATGCCAACTCCTATGATCAAACCCTCCAATTTGACTTGGCCAACTTTTAGAGTGAACCTATTTGGTTACTAACTCTCTCACTTTAGGCTCTGCAAGATCTAGGCGGGTATACCTATTCACTAGTGGCTTTTGATAACTAATGCTTTTTATAGCAGATTGATTATTTTGATCTAACTGACCCCTATCTCAGGATGGCAAAGGTTCTTGGAATAGATCTCTTTTAGATGAGTTTAAGATTGTTTTTATGGAAGCTATTCGATCTTTGTGCTTGAAATTCCTATATATGTACACTATTACTAACTAACTCTATACTTCTTACTCAACTAATCCCCATTGCTTTAATGTAAAGGTGCATTCATATAATGATAATTATGGTTTATGGATGACCAGTGCCGCCTTTGTTGTTTGGGCTACAGAGTCTTATATTTCTCTAGGACTTAATGTATGATTTGTGAGGTAGTTTTTAAACCTACCCCCTTTGGTAAATCTGTCAGTTACTGTTTCTTATGAGATCTGCTAAATGTTTATATTATAAACCGCCTGAATGAATTTAACCCTAACCTTAAGGGACCATTCAAGGAAGAACTACAAGGGACAATTGCAATCCACGAGTAGATCTTTTTAATCGAAATTTATAACATAGAAACATAAACTTCACTGTAAGAATACGAATAATCTTATCTCCCTTAGATAATATCACAAACAACTGCCTACTGAAAATGAGATAATCCACAACACATATGCAGAAGAAAACGATTGATTCTATTAAAGCTTCAAAATGGTACAATAGTATGCCCCAAGGCTATAGTATCTGTCTCGTCTCTAATATTCTAATGATTACTTCATTTTACAAACTATGCTCATATAAATAAACGAGCAACACCTATTCTATGAGAAGTCATGTCCCTTCATCATTAATTCATTGAGCATCAGTTAATAATTCCAGTTAAGCAATGGTCACACATATATTCGTTTGAATTTATGATAATGTGACTTCACTGAGATTTGTTTTGTTCTTTGCGGCACCGGGTAATCATTTGTCTAGCAGTGCTTTGAATTTTTCACCGACATTTATTCAACCTTACACCTGTGCTATACTTCGATGAAATCATATGTCTCAATGGCTTTATCTTATGTCTCCCCGAAACACCATATTCCATCGACATCATTCTTTATTTCGGTGGAATTGACATCATCGCCGACACTTCTCTTGGTCTCATCGATATCTTTATTTCATCGAAGCCTCACTATAAGTGTTTATGTCGGTATAATGTTTTATCAATTCATTGAAATCTTCCTTTTCGATGAAAATGCTTTTATCGCTAAGTCCCTCCACCGTTTTATCGATGTTAGAATTCCATCAAAACAGTCCTTCATTATCCGGCCTTTGTACTAGCGTCGATGAAATTTCCTCTTTCGGTAAAAGAGGAATACTCTCCTTAGACTCTTTATTTTCGGCTGATAACAAGTCATCGATGGAAATTTCTCATGTTTCGTCGATCTTTTATCCTTCGATGAGAAAGCTATTTTCGGTCAACATCCTTTGTGTCTCTTCGATACGCTCTTTTCCTCGAAATAGCTTCGTCGATAAAATATCCATTGGTTCCTTTGATATCACTCTTTCGGTCAAACTTCTTCCCTCGGCGAGCTGTTCACATGTCTCATCGATACTGTAGTTTCATCAAAACTCTTTATTTCATCGGTGGGAACCACTCTTGATTTACTCGATGTACTTTATGTCGATGGAACTAATGTTTTCGGTGAATCCTTTTGGAAGTCCATCGCGGCCAAGATTTGTTCGATAAGTCACTTTATCGATAGGATAATGGTAGGCTTCTTCGATAGTGTCATTTCGGTCAGACTGGGCGTTTCGGTGAAGGAGTAGCATGTATATCTAATGGCCTTGGTTTGAGCGATAATCTTTAGGATTCTGATGTCAATGGAAGTGCCAAGGGTTCTATCGAAATTCTTAAGGGCATGCTTGATTTCATTTTTTTCTCAAGAAAACTTCTGTAGCTTCAATTGAAACCACGGAATTCTATTTATTTAAATTCAATGCTCAACATGGTCTATACCCTCAAGGCTTATGGGTCGCTGTAATGTTCCCTAGTTAGCTATACCTTTAAAGTGAACCCCAATTTACCCAAGTCTAAAATAAATAAATAAAGTTTATGGGAATACCTTTGTTTACTGTTTTCCTGCATATAAAAACCAGAGAACATATATGTAATGATGCTTATACAACTGAAACACACACTAAAAAGTATATTGAATGATGTATGTCTTAACGCATTAATTATCATTAGTATGAGATTTATTAAATAAATTCAGATTGTTATATCTGTCAGATACAGTCATATTTGTTAGATAAAATCAGATTATAGGCTAGTTACTTTTCTTCAGTGTTCCACGGGGACGCGTCCCCCCCCCTTTTGGGCACGTCCCCCCGTCAGAAACGTCTCGGGGACGGGGGGACGGGGACGCGACGTCCCCCGCCATCCCGCCACCGCCACCCAAGCGCCGCCGGGACGCGGAGGTGTCAGCGTCTCCCCGTCCTTGGAGAGACGTCTGCACGTCTCTTGAAGGACGGGGAGACACCCAAACGTCTCCCAAGGAGACGTGGAGGCGTCTCCATGTCTCCCAGGGAGACGTGGAGACGTCTGGGCGTCTCCCAGAGAGACATGGAGACGCCTCCACGTCTCCTTGGGAGACGTTTGGGTGTCTCCCCGTCCTTCAAGAGACGTGCAGACGTCTCTCCAAGGACGGGGAGACGCCCAGACGTCTCTTGTCGCCCCCACTTATATGCAATGTTTAAAATTAAAATTTAAAAAAAAAGTGAGTTTTAAAGTTTTTTGAGGGTTAAGGGGTAACTCTAATTGGACGTGGGCCAATAGAAAAATAACACCTGGGAACGCGCAAGGGGCGCTACCCCTTGACCCCGCAAGGGGCAATGCCCCTTGACCCCAACTTGGGGGCGCTGCCCCCAAACCCCCATTGAAAAATATAGGGGGAAACCGCGCCGATAGAAGTAGGGAAAATCTAACCTTCGAGTTTGATTAGGCTCCATATAACAACACAACTTAGAAATCTTGGTATTTAGATTTAGTATTTCAAATTTTTTTTAGTCTCATTTGAAATGAAATTCTTACACTGTAATACTGTCATGCATCTTTTCAAAACTAGTTTTTCAAGTACTATATGTATATGTATAAGTATATGAGCACCACCACCCTGCCACCCCCTCGCCGCCGTCCCCCCGCCGTCCCCAAATTTAGGCCCTTGGTCCCCCTGTCTCGGAAACACGTCCCCCCCGTCCCCCCGTCCCCAACGCCCGTGGAACATTGCTTTTCTTAGCTATCCAATTCCTCATTGCACTAGGGTAGGCTAGTTGGATAGGGTGTCCAAGAAACCATCCCTCCTAGGCCCAAGGGAAAAATACCATATCCCCTTTGGCTCCATATGGCAGGTGTTAGGCATCCATTATGGAGTGGCATACCCAGCGAGGTGTTCTATCGCCGTTCCCCCTCATCACAACCGCCTTCTCTCTTAAGCCCAAGAGCAGATGCTTCACCCCTCCTGGCTCCGTGTGGCAGGTGTTAGGCATCCACTATGGAGTGGCTTACTTAAGAGAGAGTCCTTCATATAATGAGCCATTTGTGATATTTCCATGAAGTTATTTTTATTCAATTCATCTTATTATGACAGTCAGTTATATCATATTACATAAAATAACATGGTGCCTTGAGTGGAATTATCATTGCATTTCTTGTTAGTGATTACTTTAGATCAGTGTAAATCAGTTGTTGCAAATTTTCCATTATCATCAGTTTGTTATTCCTTATATTATTAATATTATATAAACTTACAGCATTAACATATTTTGTGAAAACTGAGTTGTACTGTTATTTTTTTAAACTCCTGTGCAGATATATATATATATTTATGTATTATGACTGAAAGTATTAGATTGTTAATGCTGTTAATTAATTAATTTCATATTGATGTCTTTCGTTTGATTCAGATTACACACAATATAAATAGATTCTAACATATTTATAAATTGCTGATGGTTACATTTTAATATTACGTCAGAAATCAGTCTGTGCATACCTGTCACTGCTGCTCCCTTTTGTCCCTGCTGGCAGCCTTAAGAATTTCTTGATGTATCGCTGAATATCTCTTTAACCTTCCAGCCCGTTTCTACTTTCTTATGTCCCGCGTGTTCTTTTTTATTTTCCCGTGTTTCTTTTCTTCTTTTTTTGCCCGTTCGATTTGCTTAGGGAGGGGGGTATTTAAACTCCCCAACAATTGTGGTGGAAAGTCATGATACTTCTCTTGGTAGACAGTATGAAGGGACACCACCTTTACGTAGCGTGGCCCTCCACAATCTGACGTGGGTAACACTCAGTCATCCCACTTATTCACCAAAGGTAATCGGGCCTTAGGAAATAGAATTAGTGAGTTGCTTTCTATTGCTTATATATATATATTAATGTATTTTTGAACATTGCTAATTAAAATAATCATTGATCAATATAAAGTGTAAGTTAATAATATGATATAAAAAATGCAATATAATAATTTCATTATGATTTTACATATGTTATGGTAAAAATATATCAATTATATTTTCTACAAATGTGGGGACATGACAGTCCTCCCTTCCCGAGATTGCTTGTCCTCAAGCAATTTCAATTTTGGATGATCAAATATCTCAGGTCCTTCCCAAGTCGCATCCTCCATCAGTAGACCTTTCCATTTGACTAGGTATTCTTCAATAGTTTTGTTTCTTAACATCTTTTCTCGCACATTGAGAATAGTTTCTGGTTCCAAGATCAACTTCCCTTCATCATCCAAGGGTGGCAATTCGGAGCATGGGATGGTGTGCTGCCCCAACACCTTTTTGAGGCGGGATACATGAAATATATTGTGAATTCTGCTATTGGTAGGGAGTTCCAATTCATAAGCTACTTCTCCTATCTTTCTCAATACCTTGTATGGTCCATAAAATCGGGGTTTAAGTTTTTCAGCCCCACTAACCTTGATGGATGATTGCTTGTATGGCTGTAATCTCAAAAAGACCATATCCCCTATCTCAAATGTGCACTCAGTCCTTTTCCTATCAGTGTATACCTTCTGCTGATTTTGGGCGTGAAGGTTGTCCTTGAGTGAGTTCATGATGTCCACATTCTGCTGTATGAAGTCCTTGGCTCCTGGGGTACGACTCTCTAACTGAACCAAATCTCCAAAGGATGTGGCCTCATATCCATATAAGGCTCGGAAGGGGCTCATCCCTATAGACATGTGGTGGGTAGAATTATAGCAATATTCTCCCAAGTGCAACCATTTAAGCCAACCGTTCTGCTGCCCTGTGACATAATTCCTCAAATACCCCTCCAACCATTTGTTCACAATCTCAGTCTGCCCGTCTGTTTGGGGATGATAACTGGTACTTGGGGTTAATTCTGCCCCTGCTAATTTGAACAATTCTTGCCAAAATTGCTAAGTGGCTGTCCTGATCACTAACAATATTTCGAGGTAGACCATGTAGCCTTAACACCTCCTTGAAGAATATCTCAGCCACCTGAGGAGCTCTAAAATTTGTTGATATGGCCATAAAGTGTGCATACTTAGTGAGATGGTCTACCACTACGTAAATGCAATCCTTACCTTGCACCTTGGGCAATCCGGTGATAAAATCCATAGAGATGCTCTCCCATTTTTGATTTGGTCTGGGCAAAGGTTGGAGTAGACCTGCTGGGAAAGTGTGCTCTTCTTTGTTCTTCTGACACACAAGACACTCATTAGTGTGCTTTAGCACATCTCCCTTAAGTCCTTTCCATGTGAATCTTTCCCTGATTTGCTTGTAAGTTTTAAAGTACCCCTGATGCCCAGATAATGGATTGTCATGGTAGGTTTTCAAAATTTCGTGCTTTAATCGAGACCTTGGGGTGATGTAAATTCTTCCCTTGTAGAGGATGAGGCCTTCAACAATTTGGTATTTATCATCCTGAATTTTCCCTTCTATCAAATCACTTGAGAACTGATCCTTGGCATATTCAGTGATCAGAGATGTTTTCCATTCTATGGATATTGCTGACATGGAACCAAGATGTGGTCTTCGTGATAATGCATCAACTACTACATTGTTCTTACCCTTCATGTATTCAATGTCAAAATCATACGCCTGCAACTTGCTCACCCACTTTTGCTGTCTGTCATTCAAATCCTTTTGACTTAAGAAAAATATAAGGTTGTTGTGATCTGCCTTTACAATGAACCTCCCACAGATTAGATATTGCCTAAATTTTTCCAAAGCATGCATTATAGCTAACATTTCCTTGTCATAGATTGAATATGTCCTTTCTACATCCTTGAGTTTCTTGCTTTCGAAGGCTATGGGATGTCTATTTTTCATCAATATTGCTTCGATACCTTCTCTTGAGGCATCACAATATAGCTCAAAGGGTGAGTTAAAATCTGGAATTGCTAATACAGGGCACGAGCTCATCACTTCCTTCAACCTTTCGAAGGATGCTTGTGCCTTTTCATTGCAAGAGAAAGATCCCTTTTTGGTTAGATCAGTGAGTGGTGAGGTCAGTTTTGAGAATCCCTTCACAAACCTCCTATAATAGCTGTTGATACATGATAGGCTCGGTAAGATAAATGATTGAATGAGAGATAAATGAAGTCTCTCATTCAATCATCTATCTAATCGATAGACTATGATAAAACTTCAGTTATCATTCCTTATTTGATGATTATTCTTCGAGATATATATATATATATAACCTTGCATGCAAATTCTGTTCAAACTCGGGTTCTTAACCAATGCCTAACTACCGATTAATATCGGTTGCAAATCGTAAAGCCCAGAATACCGATTGGTATGGGTTAAACTTGTTAATTATATGCACCACACCGATTGGTATCGGTTAAACGCGATTATGGTTGAAGAGGTGCGATCTAGTAATATCTTGATCGGTCATGTCTAATAGACATGACCGGTCAAGGTATGCAAATTCCGTTCAAACTCGGGTTCTTAACCAATGCCTAACTACCGATTAATATCGGTTGCAAATCGTAAAGCCCAAAATACCGATTGGTATGGGTTAAACTTGTTAATTGGTATTAGTTAAACGCGATTATGGTTGAAGAGGTGCGATCTAGTAATATCTTGATCGGTCATGTCTAACATGACCGGTCAAGGTATTGCTTGATCCTCCTTATATATATATATATATATATATATATATCGATCGGTGATTGTGAGAAGAACATCGAAATTTATAAATGCTCCTTCTCCATCTGCAACATACCATATAATAATCAGATTTATCATATTGTGAGTTAACATATACATGATAAGAAAAATAACCTTGAATATAACTTGCACCTTGAATTGAAAATTGATAAACATTTACAAGGTATCAGAGCCAAGTTAATTCGAACTTGAGGCTATTCAATTTTGTGGAAAATTCAAGACAAGCATATATTCAACGTCACATTTTTCAAATGGCTAGCACTATCAGATTCGAAGATAGACTCGGAGGAGGCGATGACTTCTCAGCATGGAAGTTTAGAATTAAGATGATTCTAAGAGAAAATAAATTTGAATCATTTGTCAAAACTGATACTACAGAACCTGAGATTGAATCTGACAAAGAAACTTGGATAGAGGGAAATGAAAAGGCCATCAAAATCATAGTTGATGGGGTGAGGAATAATATTATGCCCATCATAAAGAAACATGAAATGGCCTACAACATGTTCAAAGCACTTGAAGATGCATTTGAGATATCCAATGCAAGTAGAACCTTGGCTTTAAAGAGAGAAATAAATCATATAGCTATGATCAAAGGGGAGTCAGTCAATGCCTACTTCATGCGGATATCAGCCCTAAGGGATGAGCTAGCAACCCTTGGATATGAGATCCAAAGCAAAGAATTAACACTCATTGCTCTAGATGGGTTGCCTAGTATATGGGAAACATTCGTCCAAGGCATTAGTGCAAGGGATAAATTTCCAAAGTTTGAAAGGCTAAAGGCAGACTGTCTCTAAGAAGAATCAAGGTTAAATAAGAAAGCGATAAAAAAAATAAAAAATAGATGAAGGTCTTCAAGTTCTAAATACAAACTCCAATAAGAAAAGCAAGCAGAAACAATTTAGGAAGAGGAAAGGTTGCCATGGCAAGAACACCTTCAAGAAGGATCTTTCATAGATTCAATGTTACAGATGTGACAAATTCGGACACTAGGTTGCCAAATGTCCGGAAAGAGCCAAACAACAAGCCACATTTGCCAAAGTAGGAAAATCTAAAGGGGAAGATGACTCCGAGAAGTATGTACTCTACTCGACACTTACAAACCAAGCATCAATCAAGGGTAACTCATGGGTGATCGACAATGGCTCATCCAAATACATTACAAGGTTTAGAGAAGTGGTAGACTCCATGATAGAGGAGAATGATGAGGAAGTGACTATCGGAGATGACTCCACACATCCAATCAGAGGAGTTGGAACCTGCACCATCAAACTAAAGTCAGGCGTATCATTGCAACTTAAAGGAGTACTATATGTCCCAGGCATCAAGAGAAATCTAGTCTCCATATCAGCACTAGAGGATAATGGGTATAGAGTGACCTTCATGGACAACAGAGTGTTGGCTTGGCCAAAGAATTCATCTATTAAGAAAGCTAAAACCATTGGTCAAAGACAAGGCTACTTGTATGAGTTGTGCACAGAGCCCAACATAGCCGTAATCCATGAAACTACAGATGCTAATGAAGTTTGGCATAGAAGACTAGGTCACCTGAATTTTAGAGCTTTATCATCAATGGGAAACCTTGTCATAGGCCTACCTAAGTTAAAGCAATATCATTCAGGGGCATGCAAGGGATGTGCCCTAGGTAAAAATGCTAAGGGTGTTTTTCAAAATAGTACTAGGAAAACAAACAAAGTTTTAGAGTTAGTTCATTCTGATGTACGTGGACCTATGTCCGTACCTTCTTTAGGGGTGTTTTTGTATTATGTAATATTTGTTGATGACTATTCTAGGAAAATTTGGATCTACTTTTTGAAATGTAAAGAATCAGAAGAGATCCTTAATAGGTGTAAGGAATTTAAATCACTAACAGAAAACTACTCAGGAAATAAAATTAAAACCTTAAGAACTGACAATGGGGGGCAATACACCTCAGATTTGTTTAAAGATTTTTGTAAAAATGCTGGGATTAAGAGGGAGCTTACTATACCTTATAATCCTCAACAAAATGGGGGTAGCTGAGAGGAAAAATAGGACAATTGTAGAAGCTGCCAAAGCCATGATTCTTGATCAGAATCTAAATACCAATCTTTGGGCAAAAGCAACCAGCACTGCTGTATATATACAAAATAGATGTCCTCGCTCCCATCTTGAAGATAAAACCCCTAAGGAAGTCTTTACTAAAACAAAGCCAGATATCAGCCACCTTAGAATATTTGGGTGTCCTGTCTATATTCATGTACTTAAGGAGAAAAGATTAAAATTAGAACCTTCTGGAAAAAGGGGAATACTTGTAGGATATAGTGAAACCTCCAAGGCCTACATAATCTATATACCTGGTCAGAGGAATATTGAACTGAGTAGGGATGTAATCTTTGAAGAAGACTTAGCCTTCAAAAGAGTCCAAAGCTCAATAGAACCAGAAGTCTATGTCCCTACCCCTAGCATAGAAGAAGACCCTGCTCCTGAGCTTCAGAGGGAGAATCTTGAAAAAAATGAAGTTGAAACGCAAAACCCACCTAGAGAAAATTTCAAGTAAAGACCACTATGGACCACCAAAACTATAGAAGAAGCTCAGAAGTATGCTGCCTCTTTAGGAACCTTCAGAGAAAGCAAAAGGCCTAACAAATTTACCAACTACCTTGCTCTCATGAATGATCTTTCAAAAGCTGAACCTACTAATGTATCAGATGCACTTAAATATCAAGTATGGAAGAATGCCATGTCTGAGGAATACCAGTCCATTATGGAAAATTATGTTTGGGAGATTGTTCCTAGGCCAACTGGAAAATCTGTTGTCACCTCCAAATGGCTCTTCAAAATCAAACATGCTGTAGATGGCAGCATTGAGAAACACAAGGCTAGATTTGTAGCCAGAGGATTCTCACAAAAGGAAGGAATTGACTATGAAGAAACCTTTGCACCTGTAGCCAGATATACTTCAGTAAGAACAGTCTTAGCCATTGCAGCAGCAAAAGGATGGCAAGTACATCAGATGGATGTAAAGACAACATTTCTTAATGGAGAGATTGCACAAGAAGTATACCTAGATCAACCTAAAGGGTTTGAGATTCATGATGTAGAATTTCATGTATGTAAACTCAAGAAAGCTCTTTATGGGCTTAAATAGGCTCCCAGGGCCTGGTATGAAAGAATTGACACTTATCTCTCAGGGCTAGGCTTCTCAAAGAATGATGCAGATCCAAATCTCTACTATAAACAAGACAAAGGTGATATGCTGATATTGATTTTATATGTTGATGACTTGTTAATTATAGGGAAAGATCAACTCATAGATCAGTGTAAGAAAGACCTTGCTAAAGAATTTGACATGAAGGACTTGGGACTCCTTCATTACTTCCTAGGTTTGGAAGTATGGCAGAATTCTGATGGCATTATACTAAACCAGGGTAAATATACCTTGGACATTTTGAAGAGATTTGGAATGCTAAACTGCAGACCCATGACCTCTCCAATGGAAACACACCTTCATAAACTTAAGGAAGCAACAACAGAATCACAACCCTCAGATTCTACTCTATACAAGCAAATGATTGGGTCCCTGATGTATCTTGTAAATACGAGACCAGATATCTGTTATGCAGTTAATGCCTTGAGTCAGTTTATGTGTGAACAAAAGGAGATACACCTGGTAGCAGTAAAACATATCATGAGATATCTACAAGGTACTCTAAAACTTGGTCTCAAATATGAGAGAGTTGAACTAGATTTACACGGATTCACAGATTCAGATTGGGCTGGAAGTGTAACTGATAGGAAAAGCACCTCAGGATGCTGTTTCAGTTTAGGTTCAGCCATGATATCCTGGATTAGCAGAAAACAGTCATCAATAGCACAGAGTTCCACTGAGGCCAAATACATTACAGCTTCCATGGCTGCTCGAGAGGCAGTATGGCTTAGGAAGCTGCTTGTGGGGTTATTCAGTGAACCAATGAAGCCTACAATTATTCATTGCGACAACCAAAGTTGTATAAAACTTTCAGTGAATCCAGTGTTTCATGACAGATCCAAACAAATTGAGATTCCATATCATTATGTACGAGACATGGTAGATAGGAATGTGATCCAGTTGGAATACATTTGTACATGAGATCAGACATCAGATATTCTTACCAAACCACTTTCAAGGGTGAAAGTTGATCACTTTAGAAAAGGTCTTGGTATGATTGAAATTTAACTTGCTTTGTACTCCTACACTTATTAAGATGTTTTATGTGTAAACTTCTTTGTCATGTTAGGACTTTTATGGGTTTAACCCCTCGTGTTCATGTCTAAGAGGTGACGATCTCTCAGATAATGAACACTTGTATGTAGACATTATAAGGTGACGATCTTATGATGTTCAAACCAGTTATCATGTTGGATCTCTGGTATGCCATGGATGCGCCATGATTGTGTTGTGGTAAAACATTTGGATAAAATGTTAGTGCACATACCACAACTTGGATAAGTTGAGAATTTAACTATTCTCATGTGCTTATTCTTAAAGTATTGCGTGTTTAGGCAATACTGATATCACGTGCTTAGGTGATATCTTGTCATCACAAGTTAATGTGATGAACGTTTGTATCACGCGTTTAGGTGATACTTCATGTCACGTGCTTAGGTGATGTGATTTCTTGTATCAGATGATTAATGATACTCTATGTCACATGTCTAGGTGATATGATCCCCTAGAGAGTAAGATTACGTAAGGAATACTGACCATCATGAGAAATGTGATCCTAGATATGTTGTCTTTCATTTATCTTCCCTAGCTAAGAGGGAGTGTTGATTCATGATAGCCTCGGTAAGATAAATGATTGAATGAGAGATAAATGAAGTCTCTCATTCAATCATCTATCTCATCGATAGACTATGATAAGGCTTCAGTTATCATTCCTTATTTGATGATTATTCTTCGATATATATATATATATATATATATATATATATATCCTTGCATGCAAATTCCGATCAAACTCGGGTTCTTAACCAATGCCTAGCTACTGATTAATATCAGTTGCAAATCGTAAAGCCCAGAATACCGATTGGTATCGGTTAAACTTGTTAATTATATGCACACCGATTGGTATCGGTTAAACGCGATTATCGTTGAAGAGGTGCGATCAAGTAATATCTTGATCGGTCATGTCTAATAGACATGACTGGTCAAGGTATTGCTTGATCCTCCTTATTGGCATATATATATATATATCGATCGGTGATTGTGAGAAGAACATCGAAATTTATTAATGCTCCTTCTCCATCTGCAACATACCAGATAATAATCAGATTTATCATAATGTGAATTAACATATACTAGATAAGAAAAATAACCTTGAATATAACTTGCACCTTGAATTGAAAATTGATAAACATTTACAATAGCTGCATAGTCCCAAGAATCCTCTGAGTTGAGTGAGGGTTTTGGGTTTTGGCTAGCTTCGGATAGCCTCAATCTTCTCCTCATCAACTTTTACCCCTTGAGCACTGATTTTATGGCCTAAGTACAAAATTTTTTCCATGCCAAATTCGCACTTAGATTGCTTAGCAAATAAGGAATGCTGCTCTAGTATGTTTAGTACCTCATCTATATGCTTCAAGTGTTCTTCCCATGTTCTGCTGTATATCAGTATATCATCAAAAAATACCAACAAGAATTTTCTCAGCTGCCCTCTAAAAATGTGATTCATACAGGATTAGAAAGTAGCTGGGGCATTAGTTAGCTCGAAAGGTAAGACAAGGAACTCAAAATGTCCATAGTGGCACTGGAAAGCTGTTTTTGGCATGTCCTCTTCTCTTAGCCTGATCTGATGGTAACCTGATCTTAGATCAATTTTGGAGAAGTAGACTGCCCCATGGAGTTCATCAATAAGTTCATCCACTCGAGGAATGGGATATTTGTTTTTAATTGTTTATTTATTTAATGCCCTGTAATCAATACACATCATCATAGTGCCATCCTTCATTTTTGAGAGTACAACTGATGATGCAAAGGGGTTGGAACTGGGTTGAATGTGCCCCATTCTTAACAACTCTTTTATGGTTTTCTCAATTTCTTCCTTTTATCCATGGGGATGACGATAAGGAGTGGTAACAATTGGCTTTGTTCCTTCTTCTAGTTCAATGGAATGCTCAAAGCCCCTTTTTGGAGGGAGTCCAAGTGGGATATCACTAAAGACCTTTTTGTGTTTTCTTAATATTGGTTGTATGTCAATGTGAGCTGCTTTCCCCTTGGGAGTTGTTCTATCTAAAATTAGACACTGAGCTACCCATTCAACTTGATCATGTCTAAAGGCTTTCTCCATTTTTTTTTGATGAAATTACTCTAGGTGATCCGTCAGATATTCCATGTAAAGTAACCTTCTTTCCTTTATGTACAAAGCATATTTCTAATTTTGGGTGATCAAAAATGAAATGCCCCAAGAAATGTATCCATGGAGTTCCTAGTATTACATTTGTGTCACCCATATCGACAATGTAAAATTTGTCTTCAACTGGGTGCCTTCCTAGAGTAATCTTGAGTTGGGGAATCTTCTTCCTGCTAGAAATGGTGGATCCATCAGCCAATGTCACATTGAATCCCTTGAAAACTTCAGTTCCAAGAGCCTTTTGCAACTAAGTTTTGATCAATAAAATTATGAGTTGCCCCACTATCAACTAAGGCCGTTCCTTTTGTCCTTTAATCGTTCCTCGGATTCGAAAAGGATAATGTTTCGATGCTTTTGAAATGCAAGCTTCCTTTTCATCATCATCATCCCCCCTTGTCCTTTTGCATGGATTCACTCCTCCTCCCATTTCTTGGAGCATGGCCTCAATATTGTGAACTTGACTTCTTTTCCCACACCTGTGTCTTGGTTCCCATTTTTCCTTGCATCTGAAGCATAGGTTTTTCTTCCTAAAATCCTTTTGGTTACAGACATGTCTTGGGCCCAATGGTTCTTTACATTTGAAACATTTCTCCCTTTCCCGTCCTTCCTTCTGCTTACACAAATGACCTGGTTCCCACTTTTCTCTGCAGTCAAAACATAGTCCTTTCCTTCGTAGTTCCTCTCGATCTTTTATGGGAAGGTACTGCTTTTTGTGTTTGTCCTTCTCATGGAAGTGTTTGTTTTTTGCTGATGTTTTACTTGAGTAAGATTTTCCCTTTGCTTGGGCAGCATCTAGGCGAGTGGCTTTTTGGATTGCCTCTTGTAGGGTAGAAGGATCAAAGGCACTAACTAAGCCACGAATGCTATCGGACAGCCCTTCTATGAAAAGGTAGGCAAGCCTCTCTTCAGATATTCCCGAAACCATGACTGCTAGTTTTTGAAATTCGGAGATATATTCTTCAAGGGACCCTCTTGTTGCCTTATTTTGGCCAACTCCCTAAAGTATTTTTGGGGGTGCGTTTGATCAAACCTCTAAATAAGTCGTTTTTTGAAGGACTCGTAGGTTTTTATGTTCTTATGATCTTGTGTGACCAACCCATGATGCCACCAATTATGGGCAATCCCATCGAAGTGCAATATGGCAAATGTTATGGCATCGTTTTCTGTCATGGGACTAAGGGTTAAATAGGTTTCCAATTTTTGGGTCCATGCATGTGCTGTAGTTTTTCCCGTCCCATCAAAATTTGGAATGCTCAATGTCCCTATCTTGTTTTGGATACTGCGGTTTGGGCAGTGGTCCCTATCCCTTTTGGATGTCTTCATTTTTGCCTCACAATAGGATGGGAAGGGGATGCTCCTTTTGGATTCTGGTTCAAGCCTAGCATATTCCATGGCATGTGCTTCTACATTTGGGTTATTAAACTCTTCATATCCTCTTGAGGATCTTTCCCCAGGCATGAAGGGTGGCAGTGTGGTTGTGGGAGTGGTCCCACTGTCACTTACTGATTGGCTGAAATTTTCATCCCTATTGTTTCCCTCGTTTGGTCTTAAGTCATGCATGGTATTATTTATGTTTTGCAAGGCTAGGAGCATGGCTTGATTTGTCTGTTCATTTTTCTCCATAAATTTTCTTAATCCCTGCTCCATAATCCTCTTTCTTTCTCTTTCAAGGGCCCTTAAGGTTCTTTGACTTGGTTGCATTAACTATTGATCCCTAGGCTGGCAGGATGTTGGCCCTGATACCACTGTAATGTCCCCTAGTTAGCTATACCTTTAAAGTTAACCCCAATTTACCCAAGTCTAAAATAAATAAATAAAGTTTATGGGAGTACCTCTGTTTACTGTTTTCCTGCATATAAAAACCAGAGAACATATATGTAATGATGCTTATACAACTGAAACACACACTAAAAAGTATATTGAATGCGCATATCTTAACACATTAATTACCATTAGTATGAGATTTATTAAATAAATTCAGACTGTTATATCTGTCAGATACGATCAGATTTGTTAGATAAAATCAGATTATAGGCTGGTTACTTTTCTTAGCTATCCAATTCCTCATTACACTAGGGTAGGCCCGAGGGAAGAATACCATATCCCCCTTGGCTCCATATGGCAGGTGTTAGGCATCCATTATGGAGTGGCGTACCCAGTGAGGTGTTCTATCGCTGTTCCCCCTCATCACAACCACTTTCTCTCTCAAGCCCAAGAGCAGATGCTTCACCCCTCCTGGCTCCATGTGGCAGGTGTTAGGCATCCACTGTGGAGTGGCATACTTAAGAGAGAGTCCTTATAATGAGCCATTTGTGATATTTCCATGAAGTTATATTTATTCAATTCATCTTATTACGACAGTCAGTTATATCATATTACATTAACTAACATAGTGCCTTGAGTGGAATTATCATTGCATTTCCTGTTACTGATTACTTTAGATCAGTGTAAATCAGTTGTTGTAAATTTTCCATTAGCATCAGTTTGTTATTCCTTATATTAGTAATATTATATAAACTTACAGCATTAACAAAATTTGTGAAAACTGAGTTGTACTGTTATTTTTTAAAACTCCTGTGCCAATATATATA
Source organism: Cryptomeria japonica (assembly GCF_030272615.1). Taxonomy (NCBI): domain Eukaryota; kingdom Viridiplantae; phylum Streptophyta; class Pinopsida; order Cupressales; family Cupressaceae; genus Cryptomeria; species Cryptomeria japonica. The sequence continues at coordinate 574,255,948 of NC_081407.1, read as the reverse complement.
TTTATATATTATGACTGAAAGTATTAGATTGTTAATGCAGTTAATTAATTAGTTTCATATTGATGTCTTTCGTTTGATTCAGATTACACACAATATAAATAGATTCTAACATATTTATAAATTGCTGATGGTTACATTTTAATATTACGTCAGAAATCAGTCTGTGCATACCTGTCACTGCTGCTCCCTTTTGTCCCTGCTGGCAGCCTTAAGAATTTCTTGATGTATCGCTGAATATCTCTTTAACCTTCCAGCCAGTTTCTACTTTCTTATGTCCCGTGTGTTTTTTTTTCTTTTCCCGTGTTTCTTTTCTTCTTTTTTTCCCCCTTCGATTTGCTCAGGGAGGGGGGTATTTAACCTCCCCAACAATCGTGGTGGAAAGTCACGATACTTCTCTTGGTAGCCAGTATGAAGGGACACCACCTTTACCTAGCGGGGCCCTCCACAATCTGACATGGGTAACACTCAGTCATCCCACTGATTCACCAAAGGTTATCGGGCCTTCGGAAATAGAATTAGTGAGTTGCTTTCTATTGCTTATGTCACAGAAGACATTCCACCTAGGGAATTTGCATGAAAATGATTGATGTGAAAAAATTTTAATAACCAAAGATGGCCACTTGGGTGTTTCAGCAGCTTGCAGTTGTCAGAAATCATCTAACCTTGCCAACTCCATGGTTTGAAAAAATATCAAACTTCATTCTGGGGAGCCGTCACTGGGTGGGTGCATTTTTTTAGGTCCAATGAACATGTGTGCAAAAGGTTTTTGTATAACTCCACGCCCTCCACAAGATATTGAAGGTCAAAGATGACCTCCTTGAAACTGTGAAGAAAATGGAGACATCAAACGCCACTAAACTCTACATGCTTTTGGCTTTGAAAAAATATCAAACTGAATGCTGGGGTTCTGCAACTAAGCAAGGGAGTGCATGAACATTTGGAGAATTATAAGAACAAATCCATTTCTCTTGACAATTACTTGGCTCCAAAATATTAATTCTCAAAAGTAGGTTCTCTAATAGACCTATTGACGTGTTTTTTATGACTACGTCAAACACAAAATAAAGGTGGCCAACGGTCACTTCACTCTCTCTTGATCAAAGTGCGATTGCATGCTAAGATTACAAGAAGTTCAAACAATCGACTCCAAGGTTCCTTTATGCTATGGATGTGACTCAGTTGGTTGATGTGATTGCTGGTAATCCATGGGGACTTACGTTTGCATCATTCTTTCACTTTGTTGTGGCTAGAACTCTATCATCGGATATGGCAATTCTGTGATGCTGTTGCTTCGAACAGACCAAATTGAACTGAAAATAAAGGGGAAAAGGGTTTCGAAGGATCTAAATCTGCTCCTAAGGGCAGTGATATCAATAGTTAATGCTTTGGTGGACAAATTCCAAATAAACTAAGCTTTGCTTCGCCAAGTTTAACTACAACTCCGTAGGAACCGGTGCAATCTTCTGAGGATGCTGAAGGATTTTCAAATCGAGAAAGTGCATTTGAATACCCAAAAGGACGCAATCCAAACGACTGTCCATAATTGAACTTAGCACAAGTTTAGTGGCTTAGGCTAACTTTACACTGCAACTTATAATCAACAAGATGCAAAAAGTATGAACCATGGAAATTCATCAGACACCATTACATTCTCCATTGAAATCAAAGCACTATACTAACAACTGAGAAAATAAAATTATACTCTAAGTGAGGAAGGTGAAACCATGCAAGTTTTGAAAAAATAACTTAAGTGGACACCATCAGAGAACAATGTTTCACTGTTATTATCTCAAAAACTTATCGCAACAATTTCATACAAAGCTTCCTTCTATTACAAATGAGGGGGGTCACCCCTTTATATAGGCTTCAAGCCCTGGCTACATGCAAAACCCTAATTAGGGTTTCTCCCTAAAAGATTCCCCACACATGATGCAACAAGGTGGGAATCAACAATTAATAACCAGCCCTGGCTACATGCAAAACCCTAATATTAGGGTTTCTCCCTAAAAGATTCCCCACACATGATGCAACAAGGTGGGAATCAACAATTAATAACCCATCATGCCCTTATACAATTAATTCAAAAGTACCCAAAATAACATCCATTGCGCATTAAATGTACCACCTATTTCAAATTCGCCCAACATGTGTTGAATATTCATCGATGCAAAAATCACCCCATTATGTCATAAATTCTCCATCATTTCTACATGTGGCGGCTGCATGCAAAAGGAATCTGCCATAAATTCAACATGTAATGACCGGGTCGCCATTTGGTCAAATATTCCAGTAATGAATGTGCCACCCTATTGCCGTATGTTCAATAGATCCTCGCCATGCAAGTAGACCCCGCCGTCGTACATCCGTTCGTGCACATCTAGAATTGTTGGAGAGAGAAAATTTGATTAAGGAAGATTTTTCTTGAAGTCTTCAACTTTCCTTGCTTGGAGAAGGTTTTCCATCAATTTTCACCATCTCTTTTTTTTTAGGAATTTTCCACAAATTAGGGTTTCAACTCTAGGAGGGAGAGAATTCTCCTATGAATCCAAATCTATAAATTTTTTGAAATTTGGATGTGATTTGATGTCGGAGGATGAATTTTTCACAATTTTTCTTGGGGGGAATTTTCCTATTTAGTTCATCCCTGATTCCTTCGTTGCCTTAGAAATTTCATGTCTTAGACAAATTTCCTTAGTTTTCTAGCTTGAGCATGGAATTCAATTTGCATGGTTGGTGGAATTCATCATTTCATCCTTGGCCATGGGAGTCTTCCGGTATCTTTTGAGCGTGAAATCATCTTGGAGTAGAAATTTCATCATCATTTAAACCTTCCTTTCCTGTCTTTGAACTTGGGCGCTAAATTGGCTTGATGAAAGAATTCATCCTTTACACATTTTCCAAAGCCTAGGCATTTTGGTGCCCTTTCATATACATGGGCAGAATTTCACATTGAAGGAGGAATTCATACTTTGTTTGAATTATCCATCATCCCTTGAATCTGGCGCCCTATGACCTCCTTGGGCGGATTTTTGAGTTGTCTAAGGAATTCATACATTTTACTATCTTCCATGACTTCTTGACTTTGGCGCCCTCATCCTTGCCTAGGCGGATTTCTTCACAGGGTGTGGAACTTACTCTTTTTCAAACTTTCCTTGAACACTTCATTCTGGCGCCCTCCTTCATTGCTAGGTGCAATCTTCCTTAAGGCAAGGATTTTTTACTTTTTTTATGCTTTCCATGGACACCCTTGTTTGGTGCCATTCACCTGGCATGGGTGCAATTTCTTTATGAGGGAGGAATTCACTATTTCACATCTTTCCAAGGCGGGAGGGATTTAGCACTCCATTCCAAGCATGGGCACTATTTGTTAGGTTCCAAGGAATTTCAACATTTTCTCCATTTCCAAGGCATCTTGAGTTTAGCACCTTCTTCCAATCTAGGGTGCTATTTCACCTTTGGCATGGAATTCACTCTTTTTTCCATCTCTCCATGCACATCTCTTTTTGACGCCCTTCCTTGTCTCATGGCAGAATTTCTTCATAGGGGAGGAATTCATGATTTAGAGGATTTTCCTTCACTACCCCTCTTTAGTGCCCTCCCTGAGTGTTGGGCAGATTTTTGATGGTGAGGAGGAATTCACTATTTTTCCTTCCTTCCATGACACTTCAAATTTGGTGCCCGCCTAAATGCTTGGGTGGATTTTGGCCATGAAGGAGGAATCTTTGATTTTTATCCTTTCTCCATGAATATGTCATTTTGGCGCCCTCTTGAATGCTTGGGTGACATTTCTCTTAGGTGGAGGAATTTGATGTTTTCTACCAATTCAGGACACATATATATATGAAATATAACATTTAAGTTATATTTTAAGTTATAAGTGGCATCTTCAATGTCTTTTTCCTTTCTTATACTTTAAGTTATATTTCATATATATTGGCAGGATGTTTGAGAGTTGTTTCAGGTCCTTAGGAATCATAATGCAAATTCTGGATTTTGGAAGATCTTTCAAATTTTCAGACTTAGTGAAATTTCAGGCTATTTTCG